>NC_052076.1:74882331-75091043 GCF_015852505.1 Tachyglossus aculeatus
CAGGTATACTTATCAATCAATCAGTAAGTCAATCAATTGCATTTATTGAACACTTGCAGTATTTAGAACACTGAACTAATTGGGAGAGTACAATACAACACAATTAGTGAATATGTTCCCTGCCCACAAGGAGCTAAAGATCTAGTAATAATAATAATAATAATGATGGCATTTATTAAGTGCTTACCATGTGCAAAGCACTGTTCTAAGCGCTAGGGGGATACAAGATGATCAGGTTGTCCCACGTGGGGCTCACAGTATTAATCCCCATTTTACAGATGAGGTAACTGAGGTCCAGAGAAGTAACTGACTTGGCCAAGGTCACACAGCTGACAAGTGGTGGAGCCGAGATTTGAACCCATGGCCTCTGACTCCAAAACCCGTGCTCTTTCCACTGAGCCATGCTGCTTCTCTACTAGTACTTAGTAGATTTAACCCAATCAGTGTATACCGTTTCATCTCCCAACAATTTTAATATATTCCTTTCATGTATTATTCACTCATTTTAAAAGCAGCAAACAGAACTGATTTCTCATCCTAACAACCTCCCATTTCTCTATCAATTTCCCCCAATGACCAGGGCAGCAACATAAAAGCAAGCAAAGACTGCAGCCTCTCACTTTGGGTGAACTTCAAAGGGAGTCTAGTCTCCAAGCCAACCAGTAAAAGTTGTAATAGCTAATTTGACATGTACAAATATATGTGAATTTTCATTTGTATAGTAAATTACTTATTCTGCCATTCCATAGTGATAATTGAATTTTTTTCCTCATAACATTTTTCTTCCTTTTGTTAATACTAATTTGTAAATAATTGTTTTTTGGTTTCTTCCAGTATATTTTGAGTTCCTTGAGGACAGGGAACTTGTCTCTCAACTGCTGTACTCTTTCAAACATTTGGAACAGCACTTCACCCAAATTGGAGGTTCAGTAAGTAACCCTAATTGAATGGTTGTTTAGATAGATAATATCCAACTGTCCCAAGTAAAATAGCTGGTTAACATCATCTTCAACAACAGCAGCAGCAGCAGCAGCATTATTGTAATCACTGAGCAGCTACTGAGTGTGAAGGACTGTTAAGGACTTGTCATATTTCAACAGAAGCAGGCCACATGATCACTGCCCTCCAGGAACTTACATTATAATGTTAAAATTGGTAACAAATATTCATTTATTCATTCCATCAATCAATCATATTTATTGAGCATTTACTGTGTGCAGAGCACTATACTAAGTGCTTGGGAGAGTAAAATGTGACAATAAACAGTCAATACCTTCCCACAATGAGCTTACAGTTGAGGGGAAGACAGACATCAATATTAACACATAAATTACAGTTATAGTCATAAATGCTTTGGGGCTGGGAGGGGGATGAATAAAGGGAGCAAATCAGGGTAATGCAGAAGGGAATGGGAGAGGTGGAAAAGAGGGCTTAGTTGTGGAAGGCCTCTTGAAGGACATATACCTTCAATAAGGCTTTGAAGGTGGGAAAGGGTAAATGTTTATACAATTTGAGGAGGGAGGGCATTCCAGGCCAGAGGCAGGACATGGACTAATGGTTAGTGGCGAGACAGGATCGAGGTGCAATGAAAAGGGTGACATTAGAGGAGTGCTGTTTGTGGGCTGAGTTGTAGTAGAAGAGTAGTAAGTTGAATTAGTAGGGGGCAAGGAGATTGAGTGCTTTAAATTCAATGATGAGGAGCTTCTGTTTGATGTGGAGGTGAATGGGCAATGACCGGAGTTTCCTGAGAAGTGGGGAAACATGTCTTCAAAGTTTTTGAAGAAAAATGATCCTGGCAACAGAGTTAAGTATGGACTGGAGAGAGGAAACAGGAGGCTGGAAGGTCAGCAAGGATGCTGATATGGTGTATGTCCACCGAATACTGCTATACCCAGAATCCCTCGCTTTGTTGTGATATCCAGGATCCCTCGCTTAGTTATGATACCTAGAATTCCTTACTGTGTTTTCTTCTCATGAGCCGTATATTTCTAACTGTGCCACACTTATGTAGGCCTTAGATAAGCCTTTGGCAAGTGGCCACCTCTGTCCGGTTCTGTGTAAGAGCCCGCCCCACACCTGTTGTGGTGCGGATGCTCCACGGATGTCCCGTGGAAACGGGCTGTCCTTCCACCAGGACCTCGACCGGCCGCCGCGAGATTAAAGGTGATATGAACCTCATTGCAAAGGCTCCTCTCTCTTTCTTCGGTCTCACCAAATCCAGAATGAATCTGCTTGAAGCTAAGCTCCTGCCGACTCTGCCAAGTGTAATGCAAGAGCTTAGCTCCAAGCAGATTCATTCTGGAGGGTAGGGTAAGAGAGTCCAGGAATAATCTTACCAATTTTGAAAAGATTGTGGCTGGACTACTGGGGGAAAGGTTTTTTATGGTGTTTGTTAAGTGTTTACTTTGTGCCAATCATTGCATTAAATGCTTGGGTAGATAAAAGATTCTCAGATTGGACATATTCCCTGTTCCAGTTGGGGCTTACTATCTGAGAAGCAGCGTGGCTCAGTGGAAAGAGCACAGGCTTTGGAGTCAGAGGTCATGGGTTCAAATCCTGGCTCTGCCACTTATCAACTGTGGGACTTTGGGCAAGTCACTCAACTTCTCTGTGCCTCAGTTCCCTCATCTGTACAATGGGGATTAAGACTGTGAGCCTCATGTGGGACAACCTGAACACCTTGTATCTTCCCCAGCGCTTAAAACAGTGCTTTGTACATAGTAAGCACTTAATAAATGCTATTATTATTATTAAGAGGGAGCAAGTAGGATTTGACCCCCCCTTTTATATATGAGGAAACTGAGTCACAGAGAAGTTAAGTGAACTACCCAAGGCCACATACCAAGCAAAGGTGGAGCTGGGATTAGAAACCAGCTCATCTGACTCTCAGGCCCAGTCTATTTACAGTAGGCTAGATGCTTCTCTGAATTGCCTATATGAATAATGAATGAGGAACTAGAAGTTCATCTCTTTTAGTCATGTAGCCCAGTAATCGGGGAAGTCTCTGTCTCTCTCCCTCTCTCTTTCTGCCAAATCTGGATCTTTGAAAGGGATATCCCATAGTGGTGGAAAGGGGCAGTCAAAATGGGGTAGGGGGAGAGGGAGCTGAGGAGACAGGAGTGTTCCCAACCCCATAAGATATGGTCAGCCAGGATTTCGGCCAGTCAGGGAGCCCCTGGACCATATTGTGGAGAAAGAAGTTGACCTTTTCCTGCCCACAAGGTGGTGGTGCATGTGGGAACCTTGGAAAGTTCCTGCCTGATGTCTTTTCATTTTCAATCTGTTTGTTACCAGTGACCCAGAGCCGGATGTTCAGACGCAATCTGATGCCACCCACAGAAACTTTCAAGGATTTTTTAAATGGTATTTATAAAGTGCTTTCTATGTACCAGGCACTTTTCTAAGCACTGGCTTAGATGCAGGCTAATCAGGATGGACACAGTCCCTGTCTTAAATAGGGTTCACAATATTATTCTCTATTTTCTAGATTAAGACGTTTGAAACCCAGAGAAGTGAAGTGACTTGCCCAAAGTCACACAGAAGACAGGCTGCAGAGCTGGAATTAGAATCCAGGTCCTTCTGAATCCCAGGCCTTTGCTCTACCCACTACTCCATACTGCTTCTCTAATTCAACAAATGAACTTGAATGACAGTGTACACTAAGCTCATGCATAGAGGTCCCCAATTTTGTGGGAAAGTGATGTCTCTTGATCTGCCAGAGGATAAGATGACTCATGGCTGGAGTTAACTTGGTCCCCATCAGTGTCAACCTAGCAGACCAAGATTGTGTCCCAGATCCATCACCTGTCCACTTGTTCTGTTTTGCTGCCTGACTCCCCCTTCTAGACTGTTAGCCCATTGTTGGGTAGGGGCTGTCTCTATATGTTGCCGAATTGTACTTTCCAAGCGCTTTGTACAGTGTTCTGCACACAGTAAGCACTCAATAAATACGATTGAATGAATGAATGAGAGAATGAACCAAAGAAAACTCTCCAAACCCAGAGAGAGGGCTCCTGAAGGGCTAAACCTCGCTGTCATCTACACGGGCAGATGCTCTCTTGGAGAGAAATTTGTTTTTTATTTATGGTATCTGTTTTGATCTTACTATGTGCCAGGCACTGTACTAAGCTCTGGGGTAGATACAATCTAAACAGTTTGGACACAGTCCATATCTCACATAGGGCTCACGATCTTAATCATCATTTTACAGAAGAGGTGATTGAGGCACAGAGAAATGAAGTTACTTGCCTAAGTTCACACAACAGACATGTTGAACCCAGGTCCTTCTGACTTCCACCCCCGTGCTTTGTTCAATTGGCCATGCTGCTTCTGAAAACAATTGTCACAGTATTCCTATGGTTGGACCAGATAATGGCCTTACGTTCTTTCCTCACCACCTGGGGATGGCAAACATTCCCCTGTATATTGCCTCCCCTCTTCTAAACCATGAACAAGTTGGGGTGTTGTTCCCTATAGTAGTGAATCTCCCCTAAGCATGGGCAATTGGTGATTGTTTCATGTTCCCCAAAATGCATTGCATTGCCCTCGCCGAAACTGATGCTCACCGTCACTTTTCTGGCCATCCACTCAAGCTGAACAAGCTTTACCTGTAGGTTCTCCCATCGACCTTGCAGGCCAAAACTAGCAGCGTTTACTGTCAACACCAGAAGGGTCTCGCCCATGCTATGACCAGTAGGATTGAGAATGAACAGTTTGTGCTGTCTTTGCCAACATGCACTGTGTGACTGTGGGTTTCTGCCTTTCTGAAGACCTCCTGTTGGCCCATGGCCAGTCTTGATAAAGAACTGCTGCCTCCCAATTCAGATCTGACTCGAAGCTCCTACCTCAGAATCCATTGTCTGAGCTTGTCTGCTGCTCCTCAGGACTTGAGGCCCCACAGCCCCCTTCTAGACTGTGAGCTCGTTGTGGGCAGGGTTCAATAAATACGATTGAATGAATGAATGAATGAACAGTGGCACATAGTAAGCGCTTAACAAATATCATTATTATTATAAATGCAACCAACCAGCTGACTGGTAACATTTCAAAGAAAAAAAATGAAGGCTTCGAATCCCTCCCTGCTCCCCCATCCGGGTTTCTCTTCTCCCCGCTGAGAGGATGGGGGGGGTCCTCAGTCCTCCCCTCACCCTTCCATCCCACTGGCTCGCGATCCACCCACCCAACCAGGCGCAGGGGCGCTTACCTGTCCGCGTCATTGGGCACGTGCCCATGCACAGCCATCACCAGTCCCGGGACCAGCTCCTCGGCGAGAGTGCCAACGTATGGGATCACCTGCATCCGGGGGAAGGTGGGGGAGGGGTCAGCGACCGGTTGGGTCCTCTCGGCCGCTCCGACGGTCGGCCACTACGTCAGGACAGGGACCCTGGCCTCCCGACTCCGAGCCCGTTGTGGGCGGGGATGGTCGCTCTTTTTATTGTTGCATTGTACTTTCCCAAGCGCTTAGTACAGCGCTCTGCACACAGCAAGCGCTCAATCAATCTGCCTGAAGGCTAACTCTAGGACACTCCCTGAGACGCTCAGTACAGTGCTCCACCTGCAGTAGAGTGTAACCTTCTTGAGGGCAGGGGCCTTCTCTGCTAACTTGAATAGACTCCTCCGGGTGCTCAGTACATTGCTCAGCTTGTTGTAGACCAGAAGGTCCATCAGGGTCACTCCTGTGGGCGGCCCTCAGGGAAGACCAGGAGGGCGTCTGATCTCAGCCATTCCCCCGCTCTACCTAGGCGCTTAGAACAGTGCTTAGCATATAGTAAGAGCTTCACAAATACCATCATTACGACGAAGCAGCGTGGCTCAGTGACAAGAGGCTGGGCTTGGGAGTCAGAGGTCATAGGTTCTAATCCCGGCTCCAACACTTATCAGCTGTGTGACTATGGGCAAGTCACTTCACTTCTCTGGGCCTCAGTTGCCTTATCTGGAAAATGGGGATGAAGCCTGTGAGCCCCCCCCGTGGGACAACCTGATCACCTTGTACCCCACCCGGAGCTCAGAACAGTGCTCTGTTTTATTTTATTTTATTTTGTTAATATGTTTTGTTGTCTGTCTCCCCCTTCTAGACTGTGAGCCCGCTGTTGCGTAGGGACCATCTCTATATGTTGCCAACTTGTACTTCCCAAGCGCTTAGGACAGTGCTCTGCACACAGTAAGCGCTCAATAAATATGATTGAATGAATAAATGAATACATAGAATTGATTGTTTGAATGGACTTTCCAGAGCAGCTGACATTCTGCGGACTAGTGGGCCTGTTAGAAGGGGGTCTGACTCCAGAGGCCCTGATTGCTCCCAAGAACCCCTTCTATGGTAGAGTTTCAACAGGCTTTTGTTGTCCCTGGAGTTTCAAGGAGAGGCCAAGCTCCAGCAGAAACTTCCATCCTCCACATGCCCTGAGCCCAGGGAGAATAATAATTATGGTATTTGTTAAGCATTTATTATGTGCCAAACACTGTTCTAATTACAAGGGTGGATACAAGGTAATCAGATTGTCCCACGTTGGGCCCATAGTCTTAATTCCCATTTTACAGATGAGGTAACTGAGGCATAGAAAAATTAAGTGGCTTGCCCAAGGTCACACAGAAGATAAGTGACAGAGCCGGGCTTAGAACTCACGTCCTCTGACTCCCAAGCCTGTCCTCTTGTCACTAAGCCACTCAGATTCAAGATAGCTGGGGTGGAAATGGTTCCTGGACCTGAGGCCTCAGAGCCATAAACCTCCCATTTTGCTGAAGGTGCTGAAGGAGATGACAAAGTGCAAAGGGTTTGCACAATGAATTTGAGTGTATTTACATCAGCCACGGTGATGGCTTCCTATTGTGATGCAGCTTCTTAGATTTGTGATAGAGAGTTTTGGACTGTCCGAGATGGTTTTGGTCCCACCTTTCACTAGGACTTTACTTGAGCATGGTGTATATAACAAATAACTACGATTTTGATGGTACTTGGACTATGGAAAACCTTGCTAAAGAGGTTCCTGGTTTCAAGGATTTTTTATCGACAATTAAACCAATAAAATACCCAGAAGCCATTGTCTTGAAGGAATTCTGGTAGTCTGCCTTGGACACTTCATTTCCTGAATTTTCTGCAAGGAAATGCTCAGAAAATGCTTCCTTGAAAATGCTGCCTGTTCACCATTTTTCCCTGACGATGTCTGCCCTGAGTTACAGTGTAGAGTGGGTATTCCACGGCCCAGGGGCTCCAGTAATTGCTCCTGTCCAGCTCATGTCTGGAATCTCGGTGAACTGAGGACTGTCTGGTGCCTCGTCCGTGACAGATTACATTCCCCGGATGGCCCAGGGAGCAGCACAATCAATGTTCTTTAATGAGAGTTTACTGTTCGCAGAGTATAGTCCTGATCACTTAGGAGAGTACCTTACAGCAGACATTCCTTGTCTGCAAGGAGCTTTCAGACCAGAGGACCTGACAAGAGGGAGGGCTTTGCTGAAGTTCAGAAGTTCAAGGCCTCATCATATCCTGTACCTCTAGAGGAGGAACACTGCCCTAACGTGAGTCCTTTTTGGGAATCTGGTTAAACTGTAATCAATCAATCAATCAGTTACATATTAACTGTAACTAAGATATGGCCAATAAAATCAGTTTGTTTTAATCAGAGTCAGCTGTGTATCAGCTGGCCCAGCCACTCCATTCCTTTGTACCTTATCTTAGTACAATCACTCATGATATCCCGACTGGATTACTGCATCAGCATCCCTTCTACTATCCCAACCTCTAGTCTCTCCCCACTTCAGTCTATACTTCACTCTGTTGCCCAGATTCTCTTCCTACAGAAACGCTCTGGGCCTGTCACCCCCCTCCTCAAAAATCTCCAGTGGTTGATGATCAACCTTAGTATCAAACAAAAACTCCTCACTATTGACTTCAAAGCTCTCCAACACCTTGCCCCCTCTTAACTTACCTCCCTTCTCTCCTTCTACAGCCCAGCCTGCACACTCCTCTCCTCTGCTGCTAACTTCCTTGCTGTGCCTCTTTCTCTCCTATCCCACCGTCGACCCACTTCTGGCCTGGAATGCCCTCCCTCCTCACATGTGCCAAGCTAGCACATTCCCCCGCTTCAAAGCCCTACTTAAATTTCACCTCCTACAGGAGGCCTTCACAGACTGAGCCTCCCTTTCTCCTCTGCTCCTCCTCTCCTACCCATCGCCCCGATTCCCTCCCTCTGCTCTATCCCCCTCCTTGCCTCACAGCAATTGTTTATATATGTACGTATTTATTTTTCTATTTACTTTATTAATGATGTGTTCATATCTATAATTATATTTATTTATATTGATGCTATTAATGCCTGTCTACTTGTTTTGTTTTGTTTTGTTGTCTGTCTCCCCGCTTCTAGACTGTGAGCCCATTGTTGGGTAGGGATTGTCTCTGTTGTAGAATTGTACTTTCCAAGCATTTAGTACAGTGTTCTTCACACAGTAAACGCTCAGTAAATATGATTTAATGAACCCCCTCCCTTCTTCCCTTCATAACAGCCATGAAAAATTGTTTGCTCTCCGTTGGCTTCTTTCCCACTACTTTCCCACATGCCCATGTCTCCCCTATCTTAAAAAAAAACATTCTCCTAACCTCACAGCTCCCTCCTGTCATTGCCCCATCTCATTTCTACCATTCTTCTTCAAACTCCTTGTCTATATCAAGTTGTCTATTTCATCTGTCTCAAATTCCTCTCCTCCAATACTTGCTTTGGCCTCCTCCAATCTGGTTTCCATTCCCTTCACTCCACAGGAACTGCCTCTCAAAGGTAAAAAATGATATTTTTCTTGCCAAATCCAATGGCCTCTATTCCATCGTAATCCTCCTCCACCTCTCAGCTGCCTTTGACACTGTCGACCACCCCCTAAACCTTGAAATTTTATCCAAACTTAGCTTCACTGGTGCTATCCTTTCCTGATTCTCTTCTTATCCCTCTGCCCATTCATTCTCTGTCTCCTTTGTGGGATCCTTCTATGCCTCCCACCCCTTGTGGGTGTCCCTCAAGGTTCAGGTCTGGGTCCCCTTCTATTCTCCATCTAGACCCACTCCCTTGTAGAACTTGGAACTCTGCCACATCGATGTGTTGCCTCAAGGTGAACTGGGATGTCCACCATCAAAAGGTCAAATGTTATCTCGTGACTGCCTGAACCAGCAAAACGGAACTCAGAAGCGCAAGTGTGACACTGCCCCTGCAACCCAAACCACTAGATTGACAACCCAGGCCGGAAATACAGAAGGTGTTCCTTTCCCCTGTACCAATCAAATTAGAAATGGAGAAGTGGGGAGGGGGGAGATTGGACAAGCTTAGCCTGGAAGCCGAAATGGCCTGGGGGCACAGGTAATTGATACCTGTGGCCTCCGACCTTCTGGGTGTAGATCGAGAGTTGCAGCTGCCTGTCTTCTCTGCCCAGAGCATGGAATGCCCCTTCTGTCTGCACCAAGTGACGAGCCATGGGAAGGGTGAGTGTTCTTCTGAATGCTGAAATTAGCCCGTTTCACCATGTGCGTGTTATGGATAAATGTATTCCTCCTAAATGGGGAAGTGTTCATGGGTGGTAGCTAGCTGCCTTGTCACATGTGAATAAGGCATAAGTGTTTTCCTCCTAAGTGGGAAGCATTCATGGGCGGGACCTAGGTGTTTCACCACAAGCAAGTAACGCATAAGTATATTCCTCCCAATAGGGAAGCTGTAATATCATTAAATAATCATATTCCTCCCAAAAGGGGCCTCCCAGAGGGAAATTCAATGTGCCACTTCCAAATAATTAATCATATTGCTCCCTAAAGGGAAATTCAGTTAGTTGGGTCCAAGATAGTTAAATAATTATAACCTTCCTGAAAGGGAAGTTCAATTTGCATCACGGAATAAATTTTGTATAAAATCAACCTTTCTGACCCTAGTGCCTCACTCTCACTTGGTCGATCCTTGAATCCATCCCGGGGTGAGGGGTAACATGTGGCTTGTCACCTCTACCCAGAATCAGGGATTCCCATTTTGTCGGCCCCCTGCATGGTACTGAGTGACTGATCAGACCGCCTCGCTGGAGCAAGGAATAATGGGTATCCCCTCTGGGAAGGATCTCAATTGTGGAGTGATTTGAAAGGTAGCCCCTGGAGATAACTGGTATCTCCTCCCATTTCCACCAGTTGTTAGAATTTGGGGACCATTCTGACCAGTACCTGTTGCTTATTAGCCTAGGAGTAGCTTTGCTCTTGAAAATTACCTCACAAAATTACTTGTGTTAAAATAGCAATAAACTTGCTTCCCCTAACCATAACTTCGAGTCTGCAATTCTATTTACAACCCTTCAATCCACAAACTCATGAGCTATCCAGCAGCTCGTTCCTCCCAGTGACACGTCTACTGCATTGTACTTTCCCAAGCACTTGGTACAGTGCTCTGCTCAGTCAATCAATCTATGGTATTTATGGAGCACTGATTTTGTGCAGAGCACTGTACAAAGCAACTGGATGTGTACAATACAGCAGAGTTGATTGACACATTCCCTGCCACAGTGAGTTTACAATCTAGAGGGAGTTTACAATCTACAGGGGATCAATACAGTTGATTGCTTGATTTCCATTTGTGGATCACTTTCATCCTGCTGCCATCTGGGAGAGTAATAACACAAGCTGCTGCCCTTGAGAAGGACTGGCAGAGTAGGCTTCAATGGGTCTCATGCCCTGAAGTGTGGGTTCAAAGTACCCACTGGCTACTTAGCCACCTTTTCTAGATGGAGAAGGCTAAACCTGATCTCCCACCTTCCTTATGGCAGGGAGAGATGTGCCAAAATCCTCAGCCTAGGCTACCCAATGTCCCAATTCCAAGCAAAGAGAAATTGTAGAGGCCCACAAAAATCAAGCTGACCCTTGTCACCTCTGGAGCTCAAGGGAATACAGGGGATGAGGATAATGGAAAAAGCTCCCCAGTGCTTACAAGTTCTAGAGTTACATATTTTTAAAAAAGATTCCTTTATTTCTGAGAGTAGGAAAGCAGGGTGATCCATGAGAAAATAAAACTAAACATTGTTGCTCTAGAGAGGGAGGTTGCAGTGGTGACTCAGTCTATGATGTGTCCATCTTTATATGGAGGTCTGATAAGAGCACCACCTTGACTTTCCCAAGCATAAACCATCTTGGGAGAGTTAGAGGTAACGAGTCTGTTTCTGCTGAGTGCCACCCCGAGGTGATTACTTTCCTTCCCACCTGAAACTGGCCTGAGGCAGAGGACTGCTCACTAACTGCATCATGTGGAATCGATGAGCCAGGTGGGGAGGGAGTGGATCTCCCTGAAAGCTTCTTGTGGGACCCAGTAACACCACAGCCTTCGATCTAACTAGTGATTATTAATGTTTTACACAGAAATTTCTTTCTGCAAATGTGACACCCAAAAACATCCATGGGAGGAGGTAAAAATGCCCACAGCTCCTTCCTTCCAAAAGCCTGAACTGCCACAGTGGCTTCCAGGGCACAGGCACACCATCATATGAGACAAGTGGGATAAACTATCCAGAGAAATAGGAACAGGCACACACCTAGAAACTGTGAGGAGAAAACTCTGATCCTAATGGTAAAATACAGACACACACACACACACACACACACACACACACACACACACACACACACGCACAAACTTTCATCAGTGTGGTCAGGAGGGATCCCTGCATGCAGTTGTTTGAGTGACAGTCCTGGGTCCCTAACACCAAGCTGATTCAGGGACATGAAGACCAAGGGGGCTGGGAGGGGAAAACATGTGAAATAGCACGCGTTTGACACTGTGACTCCAGAAGATGGGCATGGAGGAAACCAGGCAGCAGATCCAAACTCCTGTAATGAACTCTGCCTTTTTTCATTACCATATCATGCCAGGACATCTTAGGCTGGGGCTGAGGCTGAGGCAGGGGTGTATCACAGAAGGGTGTGGAAATGCGGGATTGGCCAACAAACAAGTCAGTCCTGCCTAACGTGGTCAAGTAGGTGGCAAACACTGCCAGGGATGGGGATACCCCAAACCCACATACAAGGAGAATGAGTTGTTGAGTGTGAATTTCCCTGGCTCAAACCCCAGCTTGTTCACCTGATTGAGCTGTGCACGGTGGACATGACTACCTTAAATTTGGAATGGTGCTTCCTGCTCTGGAAGCAGGAGATAAGGCTGAATTCCAACTTCGACCTTCAAGGGACTGAAAATCACTATTTCATGCCACCTTCCTTCAAATTTGTGTTCATCTGTTTGCTTCTATGTACGTTTTTCCACACAATCTGACCTCCCAGTTTCTCAACCTTCCCTTTTGACCTTTCAGATCATAGTCTTTCTTCTGCAGCAAGATCCTCTGTATCTTTCAAAGATGTTCCATCAGTAGCCAAGGCTTTTGAGGTGGTGATCTGCTGAGTGAAGAGTCAGTGATTTCGTCTTCATGGAGTCCAGGGATAATTTTCTAGAATCTCATTACCAGCCAAGGTGTTCATCAATTCTGAACACAGGAGTAAAATTCTCGAGGTTTCAGGACTGTCACACACAACCTCTCTTTTTCCCTTGCCCCCCCACCCCTCTCTCTCTCTCTCTCTCTCTCTCTCTCTCTCTCTCTCTCCCTCCCTCTCTCTCCACCTTTGTGGTGTTAGCTAAGCTTCCACACCCAAGATTCTGATCTTTGCTCCAGTCCACCATGAGCAGCTTCTTCTCCCTATGCCTCTCCCGTCCCGGCAGGACTCTGCACACAGGAATTATTGGATACATTGTAGAGACTGACCTCTCCATAGTCACCCACGCTTGTGAGTGAGCAGGTCGCCTTGTGGTCCTGACAAAAGCAGCAGTTTGTGATGTCACAGGGAATGTAATGGTGAGGAAGAGGAAGTAGTAGAAGGAAGAGCAGGAGAAGGAGGAGGAAGAGGAGGAGAGGAAGGAGAAGGGAAAGGAGGAGGATCCATGAGAAAATAAAACTAAATATTGTTCCTCTAGAGAGGGCAACAATCTCTAGAGGAAGAAGAGGAGTGGAAAGAAAGTTGTCCTTCAGGAGATGTTGCTGCTGACAGTGATATTTTATCCATGAGTCTAAGTGTCTTTGAGAGAGAGAATCTGCACTTGAGCCTGGGAGGCGAGGTAGGAAGGAGTGACATGGTTGGCTCAGAGGAAAGAGCACCGGCTTTGGAGTTAGAGGTCATGGGTTCAAATTCTGGCTCTGCCAATTGTCAGCTGTGTGACTTTGGGCAAGTCACATCACTTCTCTGTGCCTCAGTTACCTCATCTGTAAAACGGGGATTAAGACTTTGAACACCCGGTGGGACAACCTGATCACCTTGTAACCACCCCAGCGCTTAGAACAGTGCTTTGCACATAGTAAGCTCTTAATAAATGCCATTATTATTACTATTTTGGTTTTTGGGAGTAAATATCCCCAAATGGAGTGTTGTCAACTTTGCTGAGGAAAGTTTCAACAAATGTCCCCGTAGTTGGGTAGGTGGACTCATCAGCTCCAACAGCATCGGTGGGTGCTTGAGAAAGAGCAAGAGAGGAGGAGAGAGAGAGGGGGAGAGGGAGAAGAAAAGGATAGTCATTTCCCTCAATGTATTTTTATTGTATTTATTAAGCACTTACTCTTAAAGTGTCAAGCACTGCTCTAAGCCCTGGGATAGATACAAGTTAATCATGTTGGACCCAGTCCCACATAGGTCTCACATGTTAAGTAGGAGGGAGAAACGGAATTGAATCCCCATTTTATAGTTGAGGAAACTGAGCCACAGAGAAGTTAAAGTGACTTGCTCAAGACCGCAGAGCTGACAACTCGCAGAGCAGAATTAGAAACATATTATATTATGGCTTCTAAGTCCATTCTTTCCACTAGCCCACTCAGCTTCCCTCATGTAGTTTATGATATAATGAAAGCATGTCTCAGGCACAAATAGTGTACAGTAAGTACAGGTAAGTACAGTAAGACAAGTGCAAAGGCATATACATAAGTGGAAACAACAAATGTATACAAACCATGAATATTTGGAATAAATAAACCTCAAAACACCAGGAGTGGCTAAAGATGGCTAATGGGATGATTTGATGGGGAGGTGGGATTAGCTGTTGAAGTGTTCCTTAAGCTTGTGACTATCATCTGCTCTGTCTGGTAAAAAGACAGGTTTGAGAAAAATAAAAGAGGAAGAATGCTAATAGGGAAGGAGATGAGGGAGGAGGTATCTGACAAGTAGTGGTTCTTAAAATTAAACCCTTAAACTTCCAGGTTCTGCCTGATGAATCCAAGTCATTGAATCCTCATGTGGGTGGGTTATGTTCATGATCAGATCTTGGTTATCTAGGTTTCATACCTGGGTCATAATGAATGCCCAAATCACTGTTTGCTGACTCCCAGTTTCATTGTAGAACTTATTTCCTTGGAGAACTCATTCACTCTCTTGGCTTCAAGTACCACCTCTTTGCAGATGATACCCAAATCTACATCTCCAGCCCTGATCTCTCTCCCTCTCTCCAGTCTCTCATCTCCTCCTGCTTTCATCTACTTGAATGTCCTCTCATCACCTCAAGCTTAACATGTCCAAAACAGAGCCCCTTATCTTCTGACCCAAACCTTGTACTCTCTCTGACTTTCCCATCACTGTAGATGACACCAGGATCCTTCCTGTCTCACAAGTCAGTAAATTTGGTGTTATCCTTGACTCCTGTTTCTCATTCAACCCACATATTTAAATTCATCACTAAATCCTCTTGGTCCCACCTTCACAACATAGCTAAAATCCAGCCTTTCCTCTCCATCCAAACTGCTTCCACCATAATATAATCATTCATCCTGTCGCACCGGATTACTGCATCAGCCTCCTTGCTAACCTCCCAGCCTCCTGTATCTCCTCACTCCAGTCCATACTGCTCTGCTGCCCGGATTATTTTTCTACAGAAATACTCAGGACATGTCACCCTGCTCCTCAAAAAATTCCAGTGGCTGTCCGTTTCCTCCTTCTCCTCATCATTGGCTTTAAAGCACTCCAACATCTTGCCCCCTCCTACCTCACCTCGATTCTCTCCTACTAAAACCCAGCCCACACTCTTCACTCCCCTAGTGCTAACCTTCTCACTCCTCAATCTTGCCTCCCTCACAGCCAACCCCTAGCCCACATCCTGCCTCTGGCTTGGAACCCCCTCCTTCCTCAAATCTGACAAATAATTACTCTCCCCTGCTTCAAAGCCTTACTGAAGGCACATCTCCTTCAAGAAGCCTTCCCAGATTAAGCCCCAGCTTTCCTCATCTCCCACTCCCTTCTTCAATGCCTGGACTGCTCCCTTTGCTCTTTCCCCCTCCCAGCCCCACAGAATTTATGTACATATCTGCAATTTCATTTACTTGTGTTCATGTCTGTCTCCCTTCCTCTAGTCTATTAGCTAGTTATGGGAAGGGAATGTATCAGTTTATTATTGTATTTACTCTCCCAAGCACTTAGTACAGTGCTCTGCACACAGTAAGTGCTCAGTAAATACTACTAAATAAATGAATGAACTTTTCTGAAAGCGTTTAACTGGTCCTATCTTAAGACTGTAGTGATGTAGCACAGAACGTCTGACACTGGATCAGTGAAGCCCAAATCAGAAAGTCTGATAACGTCACTCAGTGAGGAGGGTAGGTGGCTTTCCTGGACCTTATGAGGAATCTCTGTTGGGAACAGGTGAATCCTTATTCCAAAACCTTCTCATTCTACTGTCACTGTAAGTCATGAAGAGTGGACTAATGGTTGAGTAGGTGAATCCCAACATCATGTGGCTGTCCAGTAACAGTGGAGAATTATTTTCCATGTTCTTTGTAACACTCAGCATGATTTAGTGTTGTCTGTAGAAGAGGACATAGACCGTGGCCAGAGCAGTGACTCTCTTGGCAGCTTACAATGTGGCCAGAATAAAGCCTTTGGGACCTCCAGTTGCTGATGTTGCCACACAAGAAGTACAGAGACGAAGTACAGAGAGAGATTGATAGAAGCTGCAAGCAAAGTGTGTTGATTATCACTGGGGATTGGAATGCAAAAGTTGGTAATGGAATGGAAATGAAAGTTGTTGGAACATTTGGCAAATTTGTTGGAAAATATGGACATCCGAATCAAGCCAGGGACCGACTTATTGACTTCTGTGAGTCAAATAATTTTTTATTGCCAATACATTCTTCATATAACCTAAACGACAACTGTACACATCGACTTCACCAGATGGACTATATAGAAATCAAATAGACTATATTATTTGTAAAAAGAGAAGGAGGTGTTCTATTTTGGCAGCAAAAACACGGCCTGGAGCTGATTGTGGAACAGATCATGAACAGTTAATGTGCAAACTCAGGCTAAAATGTAGAAAAACTAATCAAGCCTTACAGCTACCCAAATAGGACCTGATGAATACTACCCCTTTATTTAAGGATCCCGCAAAATATAGATTTGAGGTGCTTAATCTGACAGACAAGGAATCAGGAAATGTGGACTGAGATTTAAAGTGTCATCAAGGAAGAGAGTGACACAGTATTGCAAAAGGTCAAGAAGAAGGAAAAGCCAAAATGGATGTCAAACATAACTCTGGAAGTAGCCAGAAAAAGAAAGGAAGCAAAAAACAGAGGACAAAAGAACCTGGTTAAAGAACTGAGCCTAGAAATCCAGCAATCTGCCAGGAAGGACAAACAGGAATATTATAATAGTGTATGTAAAGAAATGGAAGTCAATAACAAATGTGGCTGGACAAGATCACTATTTCAGAAGATTAAGGAAATTAAGGGAACATTTTGTCCTCGGATTAGGATTGTCAAAAACAAAGATGAACTGACAATAAATGATACCAGTGGAATTAAATAGAGACATAAAACATAGGCATAGGAACTATACCAGAAAGATAGCAATATATAAGAAGTACTTGAGGAAGCTCCTTTTGAATTAGAGCCACTCATCATGAAAAGTGAAGTTAGGTCAGCTTTATATTGCCTCACCAAAAATAAGGCACCTGGCATTGATAGGCTTCCTATTGAGATGTTTCAGGCAGCTGAAGAGGAATCGGTTAAAGTCCTTACCAAATTATGTCAACAGGTATGGCTAATCACTCAATGGCCATCTGATTGGAAGTGATTTGTTAATGTACAACTAAATGTCACAATTATCATAAAGTGTCCTTGATCTCACATGCTAGCCAGGTACTGCAGCATCGAATGGAGGCCTAACTGGAACACGAATTGCCCGATGTTCAAGCAGGATTCTGGAAAGGATGAAGGATGTGAGATAATATTGCTGATATCCGTTGGAAAATTGAAAGGACAAGAGAATATCAAAAGGAAGTCAGCATGTGCTTTATTGATTATAGTAAGACCTTTGACTGTGTGGATCATGGGAAATTATGGAGCACATTAAGGAAAATTGGCATACCAGACCATTTAATTGCATTAATACGGAACCTTTATGGCAAACAGGAGGCTACAATAAGAACAGAATATGGAGAAACAGAGTGGTTCCCCAGTGGTAAGGAAGTAAGACAAGGATGTATCTTATAGCCTTTTCTGTTCATCCTTTACACCGAGTACCTAATGAGAGAAGCCAGATTAGATGAAGATGAATGGGGAGTAAAGAATGGAGGAAGGAATATAAACAACCTTTGTTATGCTGATGGTACAACTCTACTAGCAGAAAGAGAAGAAGGCATAAAGGGCTCATTATTAAAAGTTAAAGAACAGAGCAAAAAGACAGGACTGTATTTGAAAGTCAAGTAAACAAAGAACATGACAACTGGAAGTTTTAACACATTTGTAGTGGACGGAGAGAAGATTGAAATAGTTGACAATTTTTCTCTCCTGGGTTTGATAATCAATAATAGAGGAACTAGTAGTCAAGAAATAAGCAGAAGATTAATGTTAAGAAGATGTGCTATAAGGAGCCTGGAAAAAGTCATGAAATGCACTGATGCAATAATTGCCACAAAAAAAATTGTCAACTCTGTGGTGTTTCCGGTGACAATGTGTGGATCAAGAAAGCCAGACAGTGAAAAAACAGGATAGAAAGAACACCGATTCTTTCAAAATGTGGTGTTGGAGAAGGCTTTTGTGAATACTGTCGGAAAATATTCTGTCTATCCAGAATACCGTCGGACTGACAGAATTCAGTCCGACTGTCGGAAAGACAGTTGGAAAGACAAACAAATCTTTTTTGTCTTTGTCGGACAAAACAAAGACAAAATCTTTCGGACTTTGTCCGAAAGTCTGGACAAAGTCCGGAAAGACAAACTAAATGGAACGCGAATTGCCCGATGTTCAAGCAGGATTCTGGAAAGGATGAAAGATATGAGATAATATTGCTGATATCCGTTGGATAATTGAAAGGACAAGAGAATATCAAAAGACAAACTTTCTGGACTGTCTGAAAGACAAACAAGTGGATTTTGGAGCAAATTCAACCAAAGTAGTCTTTGGAAGGCCAAATGACTCGACTTAGATTAGCATATTTTGGACACATAATCAGGAGGACTAATTCTTTGGACAAGAGACTAATGCTAGGAAAAGTACGGGGAAAATGTGAAAGAGGTAGTCCAGCAGTTAGATATCTAGAGACCATAACAATGATAATGGACAAACCATTAGAAAAGTTGCTGATTGTGGCAGAGGCAGGACGTTCTGGAGAAAGTATATCCATGGAGTTGCTATGAATCAGAAATGACTCAACGGCACATATTAATAATAATATGATTAATATAACATAATATAATATAATTAATATAATATAATTAATATATAATATAATATAATGCAATATAATGTAATATAGTATCATACAATATAAAATATAATATAATAATAATTATTATTATTATCCACCCACAGCCCCATAGCACTAATGTACAGATTCGTAATTTATTTCAATATCTAAGGGACATATCTACCAACTCTGTTGTGTTGTCAATCTAGTGCTCTGCAAACAGTAAGTACTCAGTAAATAAATACCATTGATTGACATATTGATTTTTCCTAATTCATTTGGGCAAGAAGGAGGGTGGGTTCCCAAGCAGTAGCCCCTGCTTGTTGTCATGTCTTACCCACTCTTTACTCCTCTGATGTCTCCACTGCTGCTGCTGATACTGCCTCCACTGCCCCTGCTACTAGACCTGAGTGCTCATGGGAGACAAATATTATGCTGCAGGGCACATGAGAGTTCAGCTTCTGGATTTTCTTGTCGTTTTTACACATACTTCCCTTCTTGGTATGTAGCTCTTCACTGCTGACCCAGTGATTGACAAGCCCAGAGCCCCAGAAGAATAACCATACTTTTTCCCTGCCCAGTGTTGTTTAGCTGCCTCAGTGCTGCTGATTGCTTTCATTGGTGCCAGATGGGGGGTAAGTGACAAGGGGCCAGCTACTGTCTACTGAAAATGGCGGGACCGCTCCTCTTCCTTAGACTGGAAGAGGCAAGGAGTAGAGCTAACATCTTAACCCTATGGCAGCCCCCTTATGGTTAAAATAAGGGCAGAGAGGGATCCTATTCTGTCCAGAAAGCTTTGAGGTAGAAGGTACTAGGGTCCTCAACTTAGTGCTGAATTCACTCATGAAGTGGACACCTATGCAAAGGAGCCACTCGTAGTATCAAGAAGAGACAAATGTAGTTTTAAAGCCTTTGTTTGTCAAGTCCTGCCCGATTATAATCTCCCCAACGTTAAACTCTGCCCTTTCCTCTGCGGGACAAAACTATTTTTCCTCCCTTATTGACATCCATGTCCATCACCCCGTCATCTGTCCCAGATATTTAACTCCAACCTCAGTCCCCCTGTTCCTCCCCTTCCTCCATCCCTCACCCCCAACGATCTGGCCTCCTACTTCTTTAGTAAAATTAACACCATCAGGTCTGAGCTCCCCAAAGTCAGCCCTCCCCCTTCCCCATCCCCTCCTCTCTCAACCCTCTGTGCTACTCTCCCATCCTTCCCAGCAGTATCCTCAGATGAGATCTCCTCCCTCCACTCAGGTGCCATTACATCCACCTGTGCTTCCGATCCCATTCCCTCTCATCTTATGAAAAGCTCCCCTCCTTAACTTCCACCTTCAACCACTCACTCTCCACTGGTTCCTTCCCCTCTGCCTTCAAACATGCCCATCTCTCCCCATCCTAAAAAAACCTCTCTTGACCCCACTGTCCCTTATAGTTATCTCCGTATCTCCCTCCTACCCTTCGTTTACAAACTCCAAGAACGAGTCGTCTACATTTGCTGCCTCGAATTCCTCAACGCCAACTCTCTTCTAGACACCCTCCAATCTGGCTTCTGTCCCCTACACTCCACCAAAACCGCCCTCTCAAAGGTCACCAATGACCTCCTTCTTGCCAAATCCAAAGGCCCCTACTCTATCCTAGCTCTCCTCGACCTCTCAGCTACCTTCGACACTGTGGACCACCCCCTTCTCCTCAACCTTGGCTGCACAGACTCTGTCCCCACCTATCTCTCTGGACGTTCATTCTCAGTCTCCTTCGCAGGCTCCTCCTCCACCTCCCGTCCCCTTACTGTAGGGGTTCCTCAAAGGTCAGTTCATGGTTCCGTCTGTTCTCTATCTATACTCACTCCCTTGGAGAACTCATTTGCTCCCACAGCTTCAACTACCTTCTCTAAACTGGTGACACCCAAATGTACATCTCCACCCCTTCTCTCTCTCCCTCCCTCCATGCTTGTATCTACTCCTGCCTTCAGAACATCTCCATCTGGATGTCTGCCCTCCTTAACATGTCCAAGACTGAGCTCCTTATCTTTCCTCCCAAACCCTGTCCTCTCCCTGACTTTCCCATCACTGTAGATGGCACTACCATCCTTCCCGTCTCACAAGCCTGCAACCTTTGTTCCATCCTTGACTCTGTTCTCTCATTCACCCCAAACATCCAGTCCATCACCAAACCTGCCGGTCTCACCTCCACAACATCGCCAAGATCCGCCCTTTCCTCTCCATCCAAACCGCTACCTTGCTGATTCAATCTCTCTTCCTGTCCCGACTGGATTACTGCATCAGCCTCCTCTCTGATATCCCATCCTACTGTCTCTCTCCGCTTCAGTCTATACTTCACGCTGCTGACTGGATTATCTCTGTACAGAAATACTCTGGGCATGTCACTCCCCTCCTCAAAAATCTCCAGTGGTTGCCTGTCAATCTACGAATCAAGCAAAAGCTCCTCAGTCTCAGCTTCAAGGCTCTCCATCACTTCATCCCCTCCAACCTCACCTCCCTTTTCTCTTTCTGTAACCTAGCCTGCACCCTCCACTCCTCTGCTGCTAACCTCCTCACTGTGCCTCGTTCTCACCTGTCTTGCCGTCGACCCCTGGCCCACGTCCTTCCCCTGGCCTGGAATGCCTTCCCTCCACATATCCGCCGAACTAACAATCTTCCTCCCTTCAAAGCCCTACTGAGAGCTCACCTCCTCCAAGAGGCCTTCCCAGACTGAGCCCCCTTTTTCCTCTCCTCCTCTCCTCTCCATCGCCCCCTCTCCCTTCCTCTGCCCTACCCCCTACCCCTCCCCACAACACTTGTATATATTTGTATGTATTTATTACTCTATTTTCCTTGTACATATTTACTACTCTATTTTATTAATGATGTGCACATAGCTATAATTCTATTTATTCTGACGGTTTTGACACGTGTCTACTTGTTTCGTTTTGTTGTCTGTCTTCCCCTTCTAGACTGTGAGTCAGTCCTTGGGTAGGGACCATCTCCATATGTTGCAGATTTGTACTTCCCAAACGCTTAGTACAGTGCTCTGCACACGGTAAGCACTCAATAAATCAATTCAAAGAATGAGTTTCTCTGCATAATTAATCAGGGACCAATTAAGCAATAGCTGAGATTTAGTTAAGGGGACAAACTGTCCATGCCGCTGAGAAACCTAGGCTTCTCCTCTCCAGGGTAGAAATAGATTCTGTAGGGTAAGCCCCAGAGGAAATCCTAAAGCTTTGCTAGTGGTCTGGAACTGGGTCTACCTAAAGCCTGCATCATGGGAGGCACGAATGGGGAAACAAAGATCCGTGGCCAGTAGAGATTGCAGAGAGATCTCTGAGCATGTCCCCCAGGCCATCGTTAGTGCTGTAGTGTTATGCCCTACCCCTTCTGTGAGGATCCCCATGATGTGTTGCTCACCCTTCCTCCTCTGAGACAAGGTCCCAGATCTGTTATGCAAAGCAGTTACACCACCTTGGGACCTGGGGGTAAGGAGGCGTGGTCATTTTTCCATGTGCTGGGAAAAAAGTGGAGGAAGGAATAATAGAGTTGTGGAAATGAGGAGAAGGAGGGATAGAGGATGACAGTGAAGTGGGAATGCCAGACTTTATTGATGATAAATTCATACAGGAAGACCAATCAATCACTCAATCAATCGATGCTATTTATTGAGGGAAGCAGCGTGGCTTAATGGAAAGAGTACAAGCTTGGGACTCAGAGGATCTGGGTTCTAATCCCGGTTCCACCACCTGTCTGTTCTGTGACCTTGGGCAAGCCACTTAACTTCTCTGTGCCTCAGTTAGCGCATCTGTAAAATGGGGATTAAAGCTGCGAGCCCCATATTGGACAACCTGATTACTTTGTATCTACCCCAGCGCTTAGAACAGTGCTTGGCACATAGTAAGTGCTTAACAAGTACCATTATAAAAATAATAATAATTGGTATTATTCTTATTGAACTTTTACTGTGTGCAGAGCACTGGATTAAGCACTAAGCACTTGACAAAATCCAATGCACTTGGGAAATTTCAATTTAATTCATAGACTCGATCCTAGCCGACAAAGCTTCTTACAATTTAGAGGATGGCAATTACCTTTGCTGTTCTGCTTTTTCCTGCTTCTACCACCAACGTGACCCACAGGGCTCTACTATCTCAGGTCACCCTCCTGTTCCCTTTAAGAACAGGAATAAGGAAATAAGGAAAATCAAAATCTTTAGAGTGCTGAAACTATAGTTTTTGGTGAACAAAAATGGAAATTTCGTTCTTAATAATACAAAATACATGTTTGAAGGAAGGAAACTCCTGCAAATATATGTTTTACTTCTTTTATTATGGAAGCAAGGTCTTCATTATTTGAAAAGGTTACATGTCTCAGATAGTTAATGTGGGAATGTAAAATGGAGAGGAGAATTTGTAATGATGCCAACAGGCTTGTCTATATAATTTTGAGTACAGTGGAAATGTCCTATTAGAAACAACAACAACCACAACAACCACAATTGCAACAACAACAAAAGCTTTTTCAGGGAAGAATGCTAGGGAATTTGTGTAGACAAATTTATGCAAAAAGAGAACAAATTAATGGTATGACAGAGGATGTCCCAGGTAGGTTGTACGTGTAGGGAGTCAGGTGGGGCAAGAATGTGGAAAAAACAGTTTATCTTCCTGTCAGTGAAGAAGGGAGAGTGAGCAGGGGAAGACATGAAGAGTGGCTTCTAAAGAGACATTAGGAGAGTGAATTGGGGGACAAAGGAAAATATGGACATTGCATAAAGGACAAGAAGTTTGAACAAGAACTTCACATTATTTGGATGTAAAATGGTATCTTTCTAAAATTATTGTTTTGGTAGGCAAGAGGGTTTATTGTTTTGGTCCAAATGGTCTTTAGTAAGTGTTTTAAGACATCCGGACTTTTATATGACTCCAATAAGCATTACTTGAAAATAACCTTCCAAAAAGAGGAATCACTGTTCTGATAAGTGTTTGGGGAGTTGACAGGGAAGAAGGGGGTACCCAAGAAGTAATATAAGCTCAATGTGGCTTCTGGGCAACTTTGGTTGTTTGGAATCCCCCAATTAAAATAATGATTTAGGATCCTGTACTCCTGCCTCCTTTCTCTGATTTGTTCCCCAGGCAGGATCATATCAGTGGACAAATCTGCCTGCTATGAGCTCGTCACATCGAGGCAGGATCTGATTGGTGGGAAAATCTGCTGTGTCCCCCGACCCAGAGATGCAATCCTATTGGGTTTAGTAGTGAAGACAATGCGGTATAATGGAGCCCCCAGGACATTCTTGTCTTGTCTCCATTCTCAAAGAGTCTCACCAATGCCTCCAGCCAAGGTATCCCCCGGACTTGTACTTCCCAAACGCTTAGTACACTGCTTTGCACACAGTAAGCTCTCAGTAAATATGATTGAATGAATGAATGAAACAAGGATCTTATTCCCAGTCTGCCCTCTATCATACCTGGAACCTACTGTACTTTGCTTCTCATAGCAACAGCATGAGTCTGAGCCAAGTCACATTCTCTCAGAACCCAGGCTTCCAGGGGGTAAATGGTGATCTCCAGAGAGTTGAGGGATTAGGGGGAGGGCGGGACCCTGTTACCACCTGGGAAGTTGGGGGTGGGGTCAGGATAGCCTTTCTGGGGTCATTTCCCCCATTTCCCTCAAAATCTCCGCTAGTTCTCCATGTAGTTCTTCCCTTACTGGCGGCAGAGTAGGGGGAGGTGATCAATTTTCCGAGGTTTCCAGCTCCAGGAAATTTAGGGATAAGTTAGGGTGAGGTGAGAGTTGGGATGGTGGCCCTGCATTGGAAGGAGCAGGACTCTTCCCACAAAAAAGATTGGGAATAAACGGGTAGCATCCAAAGAGGTGAACCTGGTAGGGGAAGGAGTGGGGCATGGTTCTGCAGTGACAGAGCAGGACCCTGTCCTACTGTGCCTCCTCCTCTTACACTACTCCCTCTTCACTGAGAATGATGAAAATGAACCTTAGGAAAGTTGAGAAAGAGAACAATTGCTTTGTAAAGTTGCCTCTACAATGGTCGGCTATGGGGAATTCACCATACATGAGCACTTTTGTCAATAAAGTTGAATTAGTTTCATGGTATTGTTTCTGGGTCATCTGTCTTTACCTGTGGCCAGTCAGTGGTTGCCACCATCAGAATGAACTCCTTCTTGTGGGTTGTATTGGGGCCTGTCATCTTGGGTTCATTGCTATCTCAAGACCGAACTTCAGGGATTGACTACTAGATGGAGGTGAGGGATCAGGGTCAGACATCTGTGTGACTCCAGAGTGCAGGAGCCTGGTCTCCACCTCTAAGGGGATGGATGCCTGGATAGATCAACATCCAACCACAGAACGTATGGAGTCAGAGTTCTAGTCCCTGAAGCCACAAGAGTGAGCACTGGGGAGTGGGAGGAGAAGGAGGCACCTGAGAAGGGTTAGGCAGAGCTTCACCCATCACTCAACTCCAAAATGCATGGGTCAAGGGATAAAGGGAGTAGAGAGGGCCTGGAATCCATGTAGAAGGGTCAGGGGACATTCATTCATTCATTCAATCAATCATAAGTGTGGCTCAGTGGAAAGAGCACAGGCTTTGGAGTCAGAGGTCATGAGTTCACATCCTGGCTCCGCCAATTGTCAGCTGTGTGACTTTGGGCAAGTCACTTAATTTCTCTGGGCCTCAGTTACCTCATCTGTAAAATGGGTATTAAGACTGTGAACCCCCTGTGGGACAACCTGATTGCTTTGTAACCTCCCCAGCACTTAGAACAGTGCTTTGAACATAGTAAGCGCTTAATAAATGCCATTATTATTATCATTATTATTATTATTACTATTTACTGAGTGCTTACTGTGTGCAGAGCACTGTACTAAGCACTTGGAAAGTACAATTTGACAACATATAGAGACAATCCCTACCCAGCAACGGGCTTATAGTCTATAAGGGTGAGACAGACAACAAAACAAACCAAGTAGAGAGGCATCAATAGCATCGATATAAATAAATAGAATTATAGATATATGCACATCATTAATAAAATAAATAGAATAATAAATATGTACAAATATACACAAGTGCTGTGGGACGGGGAAAGGGGTAGAGGAGAGGGAGGGAGTCAGAGTGATGGGGAGTGGGGGAGGAGCAGAGGAAAAGGGGGCTCATTCTGGGAAAGCCTTCTGGAGGAGGTGAGCTCTCATTAGGGCTTTGAAGTGGGGAAGAGAGCTAGTTTGGCAGACGTGAGGAGGGAGAGCATTCCAGGCCAGAGGTAGGTCGTGGGCCAGGTGTAGATGGCAGGACAGGCGAGAACGAGGAACAGTGAGGAGGTTTGTGACAGAGAAGCTTAGGGCACAGGCTGGGCTGTAGAAGGAGAGAAGGGAGGTGAGGTAGGAGGGGGCAAGGTGATGGAGAGCTTTGAAGGCAATAGTGAGTTTTTGCTTCATGCGATGGTTGATAGGTAACCACTAGACATTTTTGAGGGGGGGCGGATGACATGCCCAGTGTGTTTCTGTAGAAAGATAATCTCGGCAGCGGAGTGAAGTATAGACTGAAGTGGGGAGGAACAGGAGGATGGAGGATCAGAAAGGATGCTGATGCAGTAATCCAGTCGGGATATGATGAGAGATTCACCCTATGTCAGGAGCAGCTTGAGCTCTCTCAGTGGTGAGCATGCCCACTCCTATTTTTACCAATAGCCCAAACCCTGGGAGGCTGGAACCTCCTTTATCCTCCCTCTTCTAGAGTGGATGCCATTCACTCATATCCTAGACCTGGGAGAAACTGGAGCCCCACACAATTTGTCACCAGGTGCTACCTCTGTGCCTGTAGCTGGGACGCTGGGTTTTGCCTCGTAATGTGGCCAACACAGCTTATGTAGAAGGTCATTATCATCCTCACATTCACTGAGCCCCATATTTTCCCGCCCTTCGTTGTGGAACTGGAACAAAATGATGATATTTGTGACCAAATGATGAAAAATTAGCAAGACTGAATTTTGAATTTATTTTTTTTGACCTGCATTCAGAGTGATAAAGTGCATTCACTTTCTCTCCCACTCTTTCCCTCACTCTCTTTCTCTTTCCCTTTCTGACTCTCAATTCATCCCAAAGGTTGCAATTTCCCTGAAGCCTGTTCTGGTTCGGGCTGAGAATCTATGTGAATGGACACTAGTGAGCTGTTCTTCAGGATTGGGATTCTGCTAAAACACCTGCATTGGGGTCTCAGGGAATACCTCCTCCTTTTACTTTTCATCTGCATTGCCTCTATCAGCTACAAATTAAGCCTTTCGGACTTCTATTCACACCCACTCAACCCTGTCCAACGCCATAATTTTTCTCAATGGGGGAATCCCAGATGCCTTGTCAATTTTGGGGTTGAGGAACCACTTGGATGACGCCATTGCACAATCCTTTTTTACCTGTATGAGTGGCCTGGAACCTTGTTGTCTGCACCACCTGCCTCCTGAGTGTCTTCTTCCAAGCCATAATCAAAGGTCCAAGCTCCTTCTGATTAGAAGGGCTCAAACTTAAATTACTCAGGGCATCCTCCCCTCTCATCTTTTCTGGATCCTCAATCTCCTAATAGATGTCATTGCCCTGATATCCTTGACAGTCCCTGGAAAAAGAAACAGAATACAAATCACTTTTGATCTTCAAGTATCCCAATTAGCACAGAAACCACCATATTAAAGCTGTTTTACTCTTGTAGGACTCATGGGTTTACCCAGTAGACATAAGGTGCTAGCACTTTATGGACACCAAAGACAATTCCAGTGTCTTCACAAATTTAACGAATCCCAAAAGAGCTATATCTGAGGTCAGAGCAACCAAGAAAGCTGTTGCCCTGATAAATCTTTATATCCTCCTCTATGGGAGACAATGAAGTATGCTTTGGGTTTTACTAAATATGAAGGAAAATTCTCCTCAGCCATTGACTAGCCTTATGGTGTTTTAATTCACTTTCTCAGTTATTTATCCATTCAAGGACAAGAACATTCTGGAAAAGAGCCTCTTTTATGGTCATTTAAAAATAAAATCTTGTCCATCCTTCTCTTCCCGTCCCTGAATCTGCTGCATAGCTCTTTCTCAGCTCTCCCTGTCCCAGGCCCATCCGTAGCACCCTACAGAGACCAGGATTGGGTCAGTGTTGGGAGGGCAAGAAATTTTAAAAAATAAAGCTAATACGGTGTTAATGGAGTCTCCAGACATGGATTTGCATTTGTTTTATCACATTAGAATTTCAGAGAACTTTTGCTGGATACAAGGAGCCATGATGGAGACAGAAATTTAAAGTGGATACGATGAATGAAAATCGGAATATTGGAGAACCAGAGTGAGTAATTTTTTATTAAATATAAATGGTAAATCCAGCTAGCTAACAAGGAATTACTAGAGGCCCAGGAGGTAAATGTGGCTTCACTGAAAATGGTTGATGCAATGATCATGCCGATTCCTCTGCTTCTTCCCTGCTTCAGAGGAGTAGGATGCAGGCCTCATCATCATCATCATCAGCAATCGTATTTATTGAGCGCTTACTGTGTGCAGAGCACTGTACTAAGCGCTTGGGAAGTACAAATTGGCAACATACAGAGACAGTCCCTACCCAACAGTGGGCTCACTGTCTAAAAGGGGGAGACAAAACCAAACATACTAACAAAATAAAATAAATAGAATAGATATGTACAAGTAAAATAAATAAATAAATAAATAGAGTAATAAATATGTACAAACATATATACATATATACAGGTGCTGTGGGGAAGGGAAGGAGGTAAAATGTGGGGGTGGAGAGGGGGACGAGGGGGAGAGGAAGGAAGGGGCTCAGTCTGGGAAGGCCTCCTGGAGGAGGTGAGCTCTCAGTAGGGCCTTGAAGGGAGGAAGAGAGCTAGCCTGGCAGATGGGCAGAGGGAGGGCATTCTAGGCCAGGGGGATGACGTGGGCCGGGGGTCGATGGCGGGGCAGGCAAGAACGAGGTACGGTGAGGAGATTAGCGGCAGAGGAGCCGAGGGTGCTGGGTGGGCTGTAGAAGGAGAGAAAGGAGGTGAGGTAGGAGGGGGCGAGGTGATGGACAGCCTTGAAGCCAAGGGTGAGGAATTTCTGCCTGATGCACAGATTGATTGGTAGCCACTGGAGATATTTGAGGAGGGGAGTAATATGTCCAGAGCGTTTCTGGAAAAAGATAATCCGGGCAGCAGCATGAAGTATGGATTGAAGTGGAGAGAGACACGAGGATGGGAGATCAGAGAGAAGGATGATGCAAAGGCTGATGCAGTAGTCCAGACGGGATAGGATGAGAGCTTGAACGAGCAGGGTAGCGGTTTGGATGGAGAGGAAAGGGCGGATCTTGGCAATGTTGCAGAGCTGAGACCGGCAGGTTTCGGTGACGGCTTGGATGTGAGGGGTGAATGAGGGAGCCGAGTCCAGGATGACACCAAGGTTGCGGGCTTGTGAGACGGGAAGGATGGTAGTGCCATCAATAGAGATGGGAAAGTCAGAGAGAGGACAGGGTTTGGGAGGGAAAACAAGGAGCTCAGTCTTGGACATGTTGAGTTTTAGGTGGCGGGCAGACATCCAGATGGAGATGTCCTGAAGGCAGGAGGAGATGCGAGCCTGGAGAGAGGGGGAGAGAGCAGGGGCAGAGATGTAGATCTGGGTGTCATCAGCGTAGAGATGATAGATGAAGCCGTGGGAGCGAATGAGGTCACCAAGGGAGTGCGTGTAGATCGAGAACAGAAGGGGACCAAGCACTGAACCTTGGGGAACCCCCACAGTAAGGGGATGGGAGGGGGAGGAGGAGCCTGCAAAAGAGACTGAGAATGAACGACCGGAGAGATAAGAGGTGAACCAGGAGAGGACGGAGTCTGTGAAGCCAAGGTCAGATAGCGTGTTGAGGAGAAGGGGGTGGTCCACAGTGTCGAAGGCAGCTGAGAGGTCGAGGAGGATTAGGACAGAGTATGAGCAGTTGGATTTGGCAAGCAGGAGGTCATTGGTGACCTTTGAGAGGGCAGTTTCCGTGGAATGTAGGGGATGGAAGCCAGACTGGAGGGGGTCGAGGAGAGAGTAGGTGTTGAGGAATTCGAGGCAGCGTGTGTAGACAACTTGTTCAAGGAGTTTGGAAAGGAATGGTAGGAGGGATATGGGGCGATAACTAGAACGTGAAGTGGGGTCAATAGAGGGTTTTTTTAGGATGGGAGAGACATGGGCATGTTTGAAGGCAGAGGGGAAGGAACCAGTGGAGAGTGAGCGATTGAAGATGGAGGTTAAGGAGAGGAGAAGGGATGGAGTGAGAGATTTCATGAGATGAGAGGGAATGGGGTCAGAAGCACATGTGGCCGGAGTAGCACTGAAGAGGAGGGAGGAGAGCTCCTCTGAGGATACTGCTGGGAAGGATGGGAGAGTAGCAGAGAATGTTGAGAGCCGGGGGGTTGGAGAAGGTGGGGGGAAGTGACTTTGAGGAGGTCGGACCTGATGGATTTAATTTTGTTAATGACGTAGGAGGCCAGATCGTTGGGGGTGAGGGAAGGAAGAGGGGGAGGAACCGGGGGCCTGAGAAAGGAGTTGAATGTACGGAAGATCTGGCAGGGTGATGGGCATGGGTGTCAATAAGGGAGGAGAAACAGTTTTGTCTGGCAGAGGAGAGGGCTGAGTTAAGGCAGGAAAGGATAAACTTGAAGTGAACGAGGTTGGCATGGTGTAGACTTTTGCCAGCAGCATTCGGCAGCTCGAGCATAAGAGCGAAGGAGGCGGACAGTGGCAGTGATCCAGGGCTGTGATCCGGGGCTGTACGAGAGCGGTGAAGTGAAAATGGAGCGAGTGAGTCTAGCTGAGTAGAAAGGGTAGAGTTGAGAGCAGTAATCTGATCATCAAGACTGGGTAGTGAGGAGAGGGCGGCGAGGTGGAGTGTGAGGCGCTCTGAAAGATGAATGGGGTCAAGAGAGCCGAGATCTCTGTGAGGGAGTAATATGGATTTACAGGGGAAAGGAGTGTGAGTGAGGAGGCAGGTGAGAAGATTATAATCAGAGAGAGGGCTTTCAGAGTTGGTGAGGGTGGACACAGTGCAGCGATGGGAGATGATGAGGTCGAGGGTATGACCAAGTTGGTGAGTGGGTGAGGTGGGGTGGAGGAAGAGGTTGGCAATGTCGAGGAGAGATAGAAGGCAGGCGGCAGAGGAGTCATCAGGGATATCCATGTGCATGTTAAAATCTCCGAGGATTAGAGTGGGCATGGAGAAGGAGAGAAGGAAGATGAGGAAGGGGTCAAAGTCATTAAAGAAGTTGGAAGTGGGGCCGAGAGGGCGGTAGATGACCGCTACAAGAATCTGGAGGGGGTGGTAGAGGTGAATAATGTGGGCTTCAAAGGAAGGGAAGGAAAGGGAAGGGGGAGGAGGGATAGTGCGAAAGCGACATTGGGGGGTGAGAAGGAAACCTACACCTCCTCCTTTTCCGGTGAGTCTGGGGGAGTGGGAGAAGAAGAGGCCTCCACTGGAGAGAGCAGCAGAAGAGACCGTGTCGTCTGGAGACAGCCATGTTTCAGTTAGGGCGAGGGGGAGTAGAGAGCTGGAAAGGAATAGGTCCAGGATGAAAGGGATCTTACTTAAAACGGAGCGGAGGTTCCAGAGGCCACACTTGGCAGCAGCTGTTGAGGGAGGGGAGGGAGGGGGAAGGGTGCAAGGGGTGGGGAGGGGTTGGATTGAGATGATTTGGAGGGGGCCTGGGCGGGGAGAGTGGGAAGAGGGGTGGCGATGGGAAAGTACAACTGGGATGGGGTGGGGGCGGGGAGAAGGGGAGGGAGGGGGCCGGGAGGGAGGAGTGGAGGAGGAGTAGAGGACTGGCGCTGGTACAGAGGGATCCTTGGTAGGGGGTGAGGGGAGTGGTCTTGGTGGGTGAGAGGGAGGGAAAAAGATGGGTGGTAGAGGGGAAGGAGAAGGTGAGGAATGGGAATGGCAGTTGGGAGCAAGGGAACTGAAAGTTCATGGTGAGGTCAGCAGGGCGAGTGACAGTACCGCGGGAGGTTAACAATTGAGATGCAGAAGCAATAAAATAGTAGCAATGATATAATTGGGTGATGGCATCACAGGGTGTAGTTAAACAATCAATATGCTATGGCAATAATAAAATTGGCAGATAATGATGGCTCAGAGATCAGATACAAACTATTATGTACTGGAGTAGGGTGGGCCTGTTAAGGGGGGTCAGGGAGCAGGGATACCTGGGAAGAGGAGCGAACAGCCAACTAGCATGGGAGGGCTGAGGAGGTGCGAATGAGGTTGTCGTTAATGTAACATGGTGTTAACAAGGGCCTTTTTCCCTGCGTGGGGGGAACAGTCAGTCAGGACCGGTCCGAGAAGGGGTCGATGGGGGGCACTTTAAGGAAGGTCGCTTAAGTGGGGGGGGTGGGGGGTGGAAGCAGCGGGAGCATATGGGGCCGCTCTGAGAAGGGGAGCCTTCCGGGAGCAGAAAGGCCGTGCGGTGTGATGGCGGGCCGGCAGGCCTCTCGGGAACGGAGTCCCGGGCGTCTATGGCAGCGCTCTGAGGAGAGGCTCCTTCCGAAAGCAGCAAGGCCGCGGCGTGTGATGGCAGGCGGGCGGGCGGGCCACTCGGGAACGGAGTCCCGGGCGTCTATGGCAAACTGAACTCTTCATCTACCCACTATAACACAGCCCAAACATTTCAATCCTTTAAATGAGAATCTAAAGTTCCTTCAATCAATCAACCAGTTGTATTTATTGACCGCTTACTGTGTGCAGAGCACTGTACTAAGCGCTTGGGAAGTACAAGTTGGCAACATATAGAGACAGTCCCTACCCAACAGTGGGCTCACAGTCTAAAAGGGGGAGACAGAGAACAATACCAAACATACTAACAAAATAATATAAATAGAATAGATATGTACAAGTAAAATAAATAAGTAAATAAATAGAGTAATAAATATGTACAAGCATATATACATATATACAGGTGCTGTGGGGAAGGGAAGGAGGTAAGATGGGGGGATGGAGAGGGGAACGAGGGGGAGAGAAAGGAAGCAGCTTAGTCTGGGAAGGCCTCCTGGAGGAGGTGAGCTCTCAGTAGGGCCTTGAAGGGAGGAAGAGAGCTAGCTTGGAGGATGGGCAGAGGGAGGGCATTCCAGGCCCGGGGGATGACGTGGGCCGGGGGTCGATGGCAGGAGAGGCGAGAACGCGGCACGGTGAGGAGATTAGCGGCAGAGGAGCGGAGGGTGCTGGGTGGTCTGTAGAAGGAGAGAGGGGAAGTGACGTAGGAGGGGGAGAGGTGATTGAGTGCCTGGAAGCCGAGGGTGAGGAGATTCTGCCTGATGCGCAGATTGATTGGTAGCCACTGGAGATTTTTGAAGAGGGGAGTAACATGCCCAAAGAGTTTCTGGACAAAGACAATCTGGGCAGCAGCAGGAAGTATGGATTGAAGTGGGGAGAGACATGAGGATGGGAGATCAGAGAGAAGGCTGATAGAGTAGTCCAGACGGGATAGGATGAGAGCTTGAACGAGCAGGGTAGCGGTTTGGATGGAGAGGAAAGAGCGATCTTGGCAATGTTGCGGAGCTGAGCCCGGCAGGTTTTGGTGACGGCTTGGATGTGAGGGGTGAATGAGAGAGCGGAATCGAGGCTGACACCAAGGTTGCGGGCTGGTGAGACAGGAAGGATGGTAGTGCCATCAACAGAGATGGGAAAGTCAGGGAGAGGGCAGGGTTTGGGAGGAAAGACAAGGAGTTCAGTCTTGGACATGTTGAGTTTTAGGTGGCGGGCAGACATCCAGATGGAGATGTTCTGAAGGCAGGAGGAGATGCGAGCTTCAAGGCCCTCCTGAAAGCTCATCTCCTCCAGGAGGCATACCCAGACTGGGCCCCACTTTTTCTTTACTCCTCTTCCCCTCCGCATCACCCTGACTCCCTCTCTCTGTTCTAGGCCCCTCCCCAGCTCACAGCACATGTGTATATATGTACATATTTATTATTCTATTAATTTTATTAATGTTGTGTATATATCTATAATTCTATTTATTTATATTGATACTATTGATGCCTGTCTACTTGTTTTGTTTTGTGTCTGTCTCCCCTCTTCTAGACTGTGAGCCCGTTGTGGGTAGGGATTGTTTCTATTTGTTTCCGAATTTTACTTTCCAAGCTCTTAATACAGTGCTTGGAAAGTAAATGCACAGTAAATGCTCAATAAATATGATTGAATGAATGAGTGAACGAATGAATGAATAAATGAATGAATGAATGAAAGCAGCTGGCAGCAGGAGTTATACCAGTAATGATGGAAAAGTGTGGAATGCCCTCTCTCCACACATCTGCCAACCTACCTCTCTTCCTCCCTTCAAAGCCCTACTGAGAGCTCACCTCCTCCAGGAGGGCTTCTCAGATTGAGCTCCCTTTTCCATCTCCTCCTCCCCTCCCCATAGTCCCCCCTCCCTCCCTTTGCTCTACCCCCTTCCCCGACCCACAGCACTTGTATATATTTGTATATATTTATTACTCTATTTCACTTGTACATATTCACTACTCAATTTATTTTATTAATGATGTGCATATAGCTATAATTCCATTTATTCTGACTGTTTCTACACCTGTCTCCTTGTTTTGTTGTGTTGTCCGTTTTCCCCTTCTAGACTATGAGCCTGTTGCTGGGTAGGGACCGTCTCTATATAATAATAATGATGATGATGGCAGTTATTAAGCACTTACTGTGTGCATAGCACTGTTCTAAGAGCTGGGGAGGTTACAAGGTGTTCAGATTGTCCCACGGGGGGGCTCACAGTGTTATTCCCCATTTTACAGATGAAGTAACTGAGGCTTTTGCCCAAAGTCACGCAGCTGACAATTGGCGGAGCCAGGACTTGAACCCATGACCTATGTTGCCAACTTGTACTTCCCAAGTGCTTAGTACAGTGCTCTACACACAGTACGTGCTCAATAAATACTATTGAATGAATGATGTGACCTCCAAGATTACACAAGAGACAAGTGGTAGAGCCAGTATTTAAACCTATGAACTTCTGACTCCCAGACTCATGCTCTATTCACTACACCTTGCTGCCTACGCCTTGCTGCCTCTCACACCTTGCTGCTTCTCCGAGATAACTGGGTGGACACAGTCCATTTCCCACACAGGGCTCACAGTATTAATCTCCAGATGAGATAACTGAGGCCCAGAGAAGTTAAGTGATTTGCCCAAGGTCATACAGCAGACAAGTGGGAATGCCAGATTTAGAACCCAGGTCCTTAAACTCCCAGGCCCATACTCTTTCAACTTGGCCATGCTGCTTCTTTAGAGTAAGGCTTTACAGAGTAAGTTTGTGGGAAAAAATAAAAGTTTGTTTTTTAAGGCGAAATAACACAAAATCATCAGCAATGCCATTCTACATTAGATCAATGGTTTACCCACATTCTATTTCCAGTAATGGTCCCACAGACTAATGGATTGGAAGCTCTTCTACTAGATTCTAAGCTCCTCCATGGGCAGTGATCATGTCTTCCAACTCTATTGTACTCTCCCTTGTGCTTAGTACAGATCTCTGTTTGCAGTTAGGGCTCAATAAATACCATTGATTTCTAGACTGATTTATTAACTGAATGATCTAGATAACGGCTTCTCTAGCAATTATTTGCCTTTTCTTATGCTGTCAAGTCGTCTCTGATCCATAGCGACTCCATGGACACATCTCTGTCGGAATGCCCTACGGCTACCTGCAATCATTCCGGTAGCACATCCATAGAGGTTTCTTGGTCAACATATGGAAGTTGTTTACCATTGCCTTCTTCCACATAGTAAACTTGAGTCTCCACCCTTGACTCTCTCCCATGCCGCTGCTGTCTAGCACAGATTAGTTTTGACTTCTAGTAGATTGCCTTCCACTTGCTAGCCACTGCCCAAACTAGGAATGGAATAGTTATGCCTCTGCTTGGCTCTCCCACCCATAGCCAAGACTAGTAGAGTATTGGAAAGTCTCCAGGTGCGATGTTAAGATGGGCCCAAATAATTACTATGGTGCATTTCACATAGTGGTGTTCAATAAATTATATTGCCACTCCCGATCTGTTTTATACCCTTGGCTTTGGTTCCCGTACCCTGTTCCTTCAGATTATGTATGTTCATTCTGGCAGAGGAACACAAGAAGAGTAAAGTTTGATGGAAGAAAAGAAAAAGTTAATGTAGTAAGAAATGAAAAAGAAGGAAGTGTTCAGAAAAAAAAGCTGTGATCAAAAAACCCAAGGCCAAAAGAAGCCAGAACCCTTGTTGGAATTGGAGATTTCATATCCTACTTTAAGGAGGAAGACCAAGACCAACTAAGAATAGCTGCAAGCTCATTCTTCAAAGGACACACCTCCTTCCTGTGCCCCTTCACTGATGGTTCTCTTTGGACACCAACAACTAATTCTGCTCAATCTCTTTCTGTGATATTGTATTATGCAAATTACCATATCATTCTTGGGTCTCCCAACAGTGGTGGTTTGGTTTCACTTTGAACTTGTCATTGAATGCCTGAAAATAGCAGGAGGTGAATCCCTGAGACGGGCTCGTTAACTTGAGTGCCTGAAAGTCAGGGGAAGTGAAAATCAGAGACGGACCCATGACGTACATAAAACGTAAAGTTCTTACCGTTGGTTTTGGAACCTTGCTGAATTCCAACCGCAACTGATTTCCAACCCAAGTCCACATTCTTCATTTCTTTAATGCCAACTTGCTCACTCTACATCTCTCTCAACTATCTCAACACCAATCACTTACCCTTTGGCCTAGAACTCCTTCTCTTTTATATCTGACACATGACAACTCTCCCCATGTTCCAACTCTTATTAAAACCAGTTCCCCTCCAAGAGATCTCCCTCTATTAAGCCAACTTTTCGCCTACTCCCTCCCCGTTCTGTGGTCTTTAAATTCTTGGATCTGTAATAATAAAGATAATTGTGGTATTTTTAAGAGGTCACTATGTGCCAAGCACTCTTCTAAGCAGTGGGGCAAATACAACGAAGACAGGTCAGACACAATCTGTGTCCCTCTTGGGACTCACAGGCTTATAGGCACATAGACGTCAGGTGACTTGCCCAAGGTCACATAGCTGACAAGTGTTGGAGCTGTAGTTCGAACTCAAGTTCTTCTGAATCTTAGTCCCATGCTCTGTTAGGCCATGCTGCCTCCCTCACCTGTACTCTTTCAGCACTTGATATTCACCTCTCCCACAGCTCCATAGCATTTATGTACCTAGCTACAGCTTATTTATATCAATGTCTATCTCCCCCCTCATACTATAAACTCATTTTAAGCAGGGAATGTGCCTACCAACTCTGTTGTAAATGATGGCATTACTTGAGCGCATACCATGTGCCAAGCACTGTTATAAGCACTGGGGGAGATACACGGTAATCAAGTTCATCATCATCATCAATCGTATTTATTGAGCGCTTATTGTGTGCAGAGCACTGTACTAAGCGCTTGGGAAGTACAAGTTGGCAACATATAGAGACAGTCCCTACCCAACAGTGGGCTCACAGTCTAAAAGGGGGAGACAGAGAACAAAACCAAACATACTAACAAAATAAAATAAATAAAATAGATATGTACAAGTATAATAAATAAATAGATAAATAAATAGAGTAATAAATATGTACAAACATATATACATATATACAGGTGCTGTGGGGAAGGGAAGGAGGTAATATGGGGAGGATGGAGAAGGGGACGAGGGGGAGAGGAAGGAAGGGGCTCAGTCTGGGAAGGCCTCCTGGAGGAGGTGAGCTCTCAGTAGGGCCTTGAAGGGAGGAAGAGAGCTAGCTTGCCTGGTGGGCAGAGGGAGGGCATTCCAGGCCCGGGGGATGACGTGGGCCGGGGGTCGATGGCGGGACAGGCGAGAACGAGGTACGGTGAGGGGATTAGCGGCAGAGGAGCCGAGGGTGCTGGGTGGGCTGTAGAAGGAGAGAAGGGAGGTGAGGTAGGAGGGGGCAAGGTGATGGAGAGCCTTGAAACCGAGGGTGAGGAGTTTCTGCCTGATGCGCAGATTGATTGGTAGCCACTGGAGATTTTTGAGGAGGGGAGTAACATGCCCAGAGCGTTTCTGGACAAAGACAATCTGGGCAGCAGCATGAAGTATGGATTGAAGTGGAGAGAGACACGAGGATGGGAGATCAGAGAGAAGGCTGATGCAGTAGTCCAGACAGGATAGGATGAGAGCTTGAACGAGCAGGGTAATGGTTTGGATGGAGAGGAAAGGGCGGATCTTGGCAATGTTGCGGAGCTGAGACCGGCAGGTTTTGGTGACGGCTTGGATGTGAGGGGTGAATGAGAGAGCCGAGTCCAGGATGACACCAAGGTTGCGGGCTTGTGAGACGGGAAGGATGGTAGTGCCGTCAACAGAGATGGGAAAATCAGGGAGAGGGCAGGGTTTGGGAGGGAAGACAAGGAGTTCAGTCTTGGACATGTTGAGTTTTAGGTGGCGGGCAGACATCCAGATGGAGATGTCCTGAAGGCAGAAGGAGATGCGAGCCTGGAGAGAGGGGGAGAGAGCAGGGGCAGAGATGTAGATCTGGGTGTCATCAGCATAGAGATGATAGTTGAAGCTGTGGGAGTGAATGAGGTCACCAAGGGAGTGCGTGTAGATCGAGAACAGAAGGGGACCAAGCACTGAACCTTGGGGAACCCCCACAGTAAGGGGATGGGAGGGGGAGAAAGAGCCTGCAAAAGAGACTGAGAATGAACGACCGGAGAGATAAGAGGAGAACCAGGAGAGGACACAGTTTCTGTGAAGCCAAGGTCAGATAGCGTGTTGAGGAGAAGGGGGTGGTCCACAGTGTCGAAGGCAGCTGAGAGGTCGAGGAGGATTAGGACAGAGTATGAGCCGTTGGATTTGGCAAGCAGGAGGTCATTGGTGACCTTTGAGAGGGCAGTTTCCGTGGAATGTAGGGGACAGAAGCCAGACTGGAGGGGGTTGTCAGAGAAGTAGCGTGGCTCAGTGAAAGGACCATGGGCATGGAAGTCAGAGGTCATGGGTTCTAATCCCGACTCCACCACTTCTCAGCTGTGTGACTTTGGGCAAGTCACTTAACTTCTCTGTGCCTGAGTTACCTCATCTCTGAAATGGAGATTAAAACTGTGAGCCCCAAGTGGGAAAACCTGATTACCTTGTATTGCCCCCAACCAGCATTTAGAACGGTGTTTGGCATATAGTAAGTGCTTGACAGATACTTATTTTAGAAAGTTGTCCTACGTGTGTCTCGCAGTCTTAATCCCCATTTTACTCATGAGGTAACTGAGGCATAGAGAAGTTAAGTGATTTGGCCAAAGTCACACAGCTGAGAAGTGATGGACCTGGGATTAGAACCCACGACCTCTGTCCCTCAAGCCCGTGCTCTTTCCACTGACCCACGTTGCTTCTATTGTACTCTCAAGTGCTCGGTACACTGCTTTGCCTAGAGTAAGTGCCCAATAAAAATCATTGATTGATTTACAGCTTCAAAGGTTTGAAGTCACACGATTGCTATTCACATTGGACAAAGATGTTACATCTCAAGATACTGATTATAACATATCAATCATTCAATTAATTAATGGTATTCATTGAACACTTACTGCCCAACACTGTATTACAACCCTTGGTGGGTACAATGCAACAGAGTTTATAGAACCATATATTCTCTCTGCCCCAGCCCTCCCTGCTAATCACTACTGGGAGCCTTTATGAGTTTGCAGTGGCTATCCAGAGGGCAACTCCCCACCTTGTACGTAATGGGATTATTCGAGATTCTTTTCTGAAAACTTGCTCAGGAAATGATTCAGCCTAATGCTTCTATTCCAAATGTCCTGTAAATGGGAAGACAGAAGAGAAGTGAGAGGTTGTTTTTCTGGGAACGGTCATCTATTGGGTTTATCCTGGAGTCCCAGTCAGATGCCTCAAAGTTCCTATCAGACAGCATCTCCCAATCATGAAACCCCATTGATTGAGAAAGAGAGAAAGAAACTGAGAAAGGGATCAAAATGGTTCAGAAATTTGAAAATGGGGCCTGGAAGGTGGTAGATGGTGGCAAACAGTAATCGGAGTATGTGATAAACACTGATAATATAGGTCTCAAAGGAAAAGTGGTGGAGAGGGATAAAAAAGGGTATTGGGATGGTGCAAAAGTGGCATTTGCGGGGAAAGAGGCTGCTGGAGAAAGTATCCACGGTAACTGCCACCTTCCCTCCTGCCATCTAGAACCTGCTCCCAACATGTTCCATGGCCAATGGGTCTAGGGTAAAAGATGCTCCATGGGTCCCCTCCACCGGAGAGCCATGCTGCCTCACCAGGAACTGACACCTGCCCTCATCCAATCCATCCAAAAGTCTCCACCACTTTCCACCACTGCCTCCCAGTTTGATTTGCTGGAAATCAGGAAAACAAAAAAAACATACGGCAACAGGCTCCTATAAACCCTGGAAAAAACTTGTGGCTGCTGTAGTGGTCACAGTGGCTATGGGTGGGCCTTGAAGGACATTCTGACATTCTGTTCCTCTAAGCACAGCATCAGGCTCATTTTTATTTATATTTTGTGTATTTGCATTGTACTTTAGTGCCTCATTATTCCTTATGTTTGTCTCTAATCCCTTCTACCCTCTTACACTCTAAGAACATGCTCTCTTCCAGCGCTTAGTACAGTGCTCTGCTCACATTAGGCACTTTATAAATACTAAAGAAAGGAATCTGACTCCATCCTTTTCTCAGTGAAACTCTGGAAATGGGAGAAAATTAAGCCCCCTGTGAGAGAGTGCAGTGTCATCTGGGGAGAGCCAGGTTTCATGGATGATGAGAAGGAGCAGTTCAAGCGTAACATGATGGGACAGGGGTTGACTGAGGTTGTCGGGTTGGGAATAGAGGAGGGGACTGTTCGAGAGGTAGGGGGCTTTTGAAGGGAATGAGCTGATTTGTGGGGAAGGAGAGTCAAGGGAGGAGAATGTTAGGCGGTGGTGGGAAAGAAGGACAGGAATGAGATGATTAGAGGAGGGGATTGAAGAGATATTGAGAGGTCCAAGAGGTTGAAATGGTTTATGTGAGATCCTCACAGTAGTAGAGGCTTAATCCAGTGCTTTTGGCGATTAACTGTGGGATTGAATACAAATCATTTCGGCTGCGTGAGAATGAACCCACATAGTCAGATCCTTGAGAGTAAGGCAATTAGTGAGCAATAAACAGATGTCTGTAATGACGGGCAAACAGGCAGCTGTTGATTTGTAAGAAGGGTTTCTCCCCACTTTGTCAGAGAGCTACACCTATTATGTGTTCTTCATTGGGTAATTTAGGATGCAGAGTGGTAACAGGACGGTTTATGATGAAGCTGATTTTTGGATTCAGCAGCTAGGAATGGGTTCTCTATGTCTCTGTTGACAGAGACATGGTTACGATGTCAGGTGTCTCTGGCCTGGCTGACCAGGGCTTAGTCCTCTGTGCAATGACTATCTCTCAGCCCCAGCAGCTCGGTAGTGAGTTATTTGTGTCCCCGAAAGTAGTAGGTGATAATTATGATGCCAAATGTTCCCAGACCACTTAATTGGGACTTGGGTGCTCAGTACAAATAAATGCATATGTATGCCTCAAAATCCTTTCCTAACCATCCCTGGCCTTATCTGATTCTGGGGTGCAGAGACGACTGATTGAATTGGAAATTCTCGATCACACACTCTTCAGAGGGAGCTGCTCCTTTTCAAGCCTGTCCCTCTGAGATGTTTCACTGGACTGGGGCCCGAATGGAATTCTCATGTGTCCACCCAATTCCCTGATATTCCCTGATATTTCCAGTCCTGCCACCCCACTCAATTCCAAACAACCCTACCTGGATTCAGAAGTTTGGAATGACTTTTTCTCTTTCTCGCGACAGTATGCCAGGTTGAATGATGATTATGATTGTTCTGAGAATGCATGAGAGGTAAACTCCTTTCGCTGTTTGCAGAACTGGAAACTGTCACACCTTCCTTGGGGCTAAAAAAAAGCAACAAAACCCACCAACAAAAAAACTGGATCTTGATTATTTTGTCAAACTTTCTTTAGATATTTTAAAGATTGACACGTTTAGTCTTTCGATTCTCTACCGGAAGCTTAGAATACACTAAAAAAACCACCTCTAATTAGCGGTAATGATTCTGAGACTCCAAGGAGAAGAAAAACCCTTTCTTGCTCTACGCCCTGAGAGTTCGCGCCTTCTGTGTTCGATAATAACCTAGGAAATGGCCGCAATGAAGGTGAGACGTCGTTGAAGACTTCCTATTGAGTGCACCCACAATCAGATAAAAACTGGTATTGAGACCTCTTCTCTGTAAGTCTCCATAGATCTTTGCTCACTGAAGCTCTCTGACTGAAAAGCCATGGCAGCAGCCCTTCCGCAGGTAAATTCCAGGAATTAAGTGGGATCTTGGGAATCTAGGATTTGAAAGGGGCTTTGGGAGCCTACGTTCTTCCCTGGATGAATCCTATGGGAAGAACATCTGGAAATCCTTGCAGGAAGCCAATCTTCATGAGAAAAAATCAGATCGTTTCCATTGGGGAACCACTCACGTTTTTTGGGAAAACCAGGTGAAGGGGAGGAGAAACCAGTTTATGGGGTCATTAGCAGTCTTCTAGACTGTGAGCCCGATGTTGGGTAGGGACCGTCTCTATATGTTGCCAACTTGGACTTCCCAAGCGCTTAGTACAGTGCTCTGTACACAGTAAGCGCTCAATAAATATGAATGAATGAATGAATGAATGAATGAATGAGCAATATTTAATATTTAAGTATTTCTAGCTCATTTATTTATTGTTTTATGGTTATTATTTAAATTTATGCCTTAGTCTTTCACTTAGTACGTTGCTCTGTAGAAACTCAATAAATGTCAATGATGGTAATGATCCTGTTGCTGATAGTGACACCTTTTTCTGCTCTTGATTTTTCTCATCCCATAAACTAGCCTGACTTAGCGATCTTCGACTGGGACAGTGAACTGGACAGGCTCATCTTGGAGGCGATAAACATGCAGGCGGCTGGATTTCTGCCCCACATCCCAGACACTCTGCAGAATATTGAATGTTTCTGGGAGGACATTCCAGATGCAGAGCAGAGCTCAGAAGGTAATAGCTCGTGGGCACTGCTGAAAGAGGTGATCTTGGGTTCAGTCAAATCCCCATTTTTGTCCACCTTTGCTTGGTTCCCATTTCTGTATGTATTTTTTCCCTAACTTCTCTTGGTGAGAACAGAGTGCACTTTAATTAGCTTTTTGGAGAATATTATTGAAGAAAGGACTGGAAGCACTGATTTTTAAATGTGATAAATTTGAACATGAATCTGTCTATATGAGGGACATAGCTTCCAAGTAATTCAATTCATTTTCTCTCCTCCCATTTCTTCTATTTACTTATTTCACTGTATTTCAATTCTATATGGCCCCACTTCAATTTTTATGCTATTTGTTAAGCACATACTCTGTGCCAGACACTGTACTGAGCTTTGGGGTTGTCACAAGATAATCAGGTAGGGCAAAGTTCATGTCCTATATGGGGCTCACAGTCTTAAGCTCCATTTTACAGACGAGGTAAATGAGGCACAGAGAAGTTAAATGATTTGCAAAAGGTCACGTAGCTGACAAGTGGCGGAAGCTGGATCAGGTCTTCTGTTTCCCAGGCCTGGGCTCTTTCCACTAAGCTCTGCTGCTTCTCATTTTTAATCCTCTACACGTGGGCAGTGATACATGATGTTTTTTCCACTGGGCTCTCTTTAGTTTTGCAGTCATTATCTTTGGTGTATTCCATCCTATGACTTAAGATTTCTCTAGCATCATCTTAGTTGAAGATATCCCTCTCTTTTGATGAGACTTTCTATGCTTTGTGCTCTTTCAATGATTTGGAGTCTTGAAAATTTCTCTTTTATTACGGAATATTCTATTTTTAAAGATGGTTGCCAAAACTACTCCCAGGGCTGGGATCAGTCTGATTTCTGGGTCTGTTTCTTCTTCTACAGATGGCTCTGTTTCAGTAATATTGGATTTCCCTCCAGTTGGTCTCATAGAACAAGGCCAATCTCTGTCCTCCTCTTCCACAAAAAGATCTGGAAATTAAAAGGAAGGAAAAAAGGAGAGTGGAGTGGATAATCCTCCCCAAAATAAAGAGAGAACCAGTATCACCAAACCATTGCTGGAAACTCTGTGGGCTCGTTTCAAAGCCAATAAAGTCTTGAGTACAAGTGAAGTGAATGAGCTGGCTTTCCAGTTCAATTTGACTCCAAATCAGGTAAGTCGCCTCATTCCTGTTTTGGAACATTCCCTCCTGTATCTTCCTTCCTCACTCAAACACAACCCTTGTTGACCAAAGAGTATCTGTTGCCAGGACATAAGGAAAATCCACACTTTCATTTTTCCCCACCCATTTGGTTTTGACCTTTTTTCCAGTGTTCTCATATTATCTTATAAATTCCCACTTTATTCTCAGTATAGTCAATTGGTTCATCTTTCTAATTTAAAGCCAAATGAGGCAATTTAAAATTATTAGAAATTTGCTAAATGGCCTTCTAAAAACCTATCTCTACTTCTCTCTCTTTTCACTGTTTCTCCCAAACCCTGCTATTTTATTCTTCCTCTTCTCATTTCATCTTCCCTAACTTTTTTATGAGTAGCTACAAAAGGAAAGTTTGTAACATGCCACATTTCAAATCGGGATCAAAGAAAGTTCATAATATTTGAAAATGTGAGCTGTAGAAGTATCGTTTTGTAATTCTGACTTTATTTAATTAACTTCGTTATTTTGTTTTACAGGTCATCACTTGGTTCCAAAGCAAAAGGTTGAAACACAGAAAATATTTTGGGAATCAATTCATATGACATCAACAGTACAATAGGAATTATCATTACGCGAGCAGCCTGATGTTTGGTTTATGTAGTCAGAATGTCTTTTATGTTTAATGTATGAATAAATGCTTTTCTAATCATAGAGATGTTGTCTACTGATAAATATTGTTTCTGGAACAATAATTCTTCCTATTGCCCTTGAAAGATAGGGATGATATCTCTCCTCTTTCTGGAGACAAATAACCATTGAAAATGTTGGCTTATATGTTGTCTCAGTGGATCTGTACGGTTTCCATGTGGGCCTTTGTTCCACAGCAGAAGAATGCGGGACTGTGCTGGGACAAAATCCATTCTTTTCAGAGTCTAGACTGGACTGATTTGAGATTGTGTTTTCACTTGCCAATCACAACCCTTGACCATGAGCTCAAACTGGATTCTGAACTGGAAAATCCGTGTGACCAAGGAATTCTTTCTTTAAACTTGTTTAGAAAAAAAACTAGAAAAAGTAACCTTTAAAAAACCTTTGGATTGTCCATGCATTTTAATTTATAAATTAAACTTGTCCAATGTCCAGTGGCAGCACGATAGGCCTATTGATTGAAGACAACATTAACTAATCATAAAATGATTCTGAGAATGTAGGAGGAAGGATACTCCTCTCTAAAGATATTTCACAACTCTTTATGGAAAAGAAAGGCCTTTGGTTTCTTTGTAAATACTTGCATTATATTGTAAACCTCAGTAGAGCAGAAAATGTGTTTTTTTTCTCCCCTTCATTATCAAGACCTTACTTACTACCTTGGATGTGCAAACTTGAAGGAAAAGAGCTAATTAATGAGAATGATGGTTATGAGAATACAGAGGAAATGACAACTTCATTGTCTATCTGAATATGGGAGTTCACACCTTCTGTGTCAGACTATAAGCTTTTGTTTGACCAGACTACTACGAAGATCTACAAGCTGAAGGGCTGCAGTTTTTCCCCAGGTAATTAATCAGTCCATCAATCAATGGTTTATTGAGTGCTTACTAAACTTTTGGGAGAGTATAATACAGCAGAGTTGTTAGTCACATTCCCAGTCCACTACAAGTTTGAAGTTTAAGGGGGATAGAAGATATTAATACAAATAAATAAACTGTGGACATGTACATACTTGCTGTAGGTTTAAGAGTGGGGTGAATACCAGTGGCACAAAGTATAAAGATCTAAGTTTACAGATGACACAGAAGGGAGAAAAAGTTGGTGAAACAATGGAAGGTTTCTTGGACGAGGTGTCAACTTAATAAGGCTTTGAATGTGGTGAGAGTTGTGGTCTGACGTTTGTGGACAGCAAGGGTGTTCCAGACAAGAGGGAGTTGGTGGAATGATAGACAATATCAATGTACAGTGAGCAAGGTGGTGTTGGAAGAGCAAAGGATGTGGGCTGGGCAGTAGGAGATGAGTGAGACAAGGTAAGAGGGGCCAAGCTGATTGAGTGCTATAAAGCTGATGGTAGTAATAATAATGATGGAATTCATGTGCTAACTATGTGCAAAGCACTGGGGGGGATACAAGGTAATCAAGTTGTCCCACATGGGGCTCACAGTCTTAATCCTCATTTTACAGATGAGGTAACTGAGGCACCGAGAAGTTAAGTGATTTGCCCAAAGTCACACAGCTGACAAGTGGGGGAGCCGCGATTTGAACCTATTACCTCTGACTCCCAAGCCCGTGCTCTTTCCACTGAGCCACATTTGTCTTTGATGTAGAGATGGTTGATCAAATAATGGAAATTCTTGAGGAGTAAAGAGATGTGGACTGAATGGATTTTCATTGAAATGATACGTGCAGCAGAAGAATGATTGGAGTTGGGGGAGAAAGGAGGCAGGGGAGGCAGATGAAGCAATAAAGGTATCATAGGATAAATGCTTGGATCAGCCTAGTAGTAGTTTGGATGGAGAGGAAGGGGTGTATTTCAGCGATTTTCACAGAAGGGAAAACTGACAAAATGAATATATGGGTTGAATGAGAGAGGTGTGTCTCTCATTAGCTTGTATCTACCCCAAAACTCAGTACAGTGCTTGACTCATAGTAAGCACTCAAAGGAAGCCATCATTATTGGTATGGGGGAGAGAAAAAAGGCTCAAGCCCAGAAAAGAAGCAAAAGAATGGGCACTACATCTTCAATCGTGGGAATGCAGAAAATATTTAATTGGGCTGAGCCTTACACACCACCCTGCCTCACTATGCCAAAACCAAGGAGTCTGGGGTGGTGACTGGTCCACTGAAATTTGGTTGGGGGAATTCCTTGTCTCCAGATCTTGGGTGCTCCCCAAACTCCAGTGCTCTGGATGGCAGTCTGCGGGGAGGTAGGGTGGTAGCTAAATAGGGTAATGAGATGAAGGCCAGGGCCTATTTGTGGTAAAGGAGAAGGGAGAACTGTAAGCTCACTGTGGGCAGGGAATAATTCTGTTTATTGTTGTACTTTACTCAGCTCTTAGTATAGTGCTCTGCAAACAGTAAGTGCTAAGTAAATATGATTGAATGAATGAATTGCCTGGGAACCAACACTGACAGACTGTGTCAGCTGCGTGAAGAAGGAATCAGAAATTCTTTCTCTACAAGAAAATGATCCATCCTTCTGGAATGCTTGAGAAGCAGTTGGATGGGAAAGTGGGAGTGGACAGATTGGCTTCTGCTGAATTTCTAATGGTATAAAACTGTTTTCTGTAATCATTAATATGAAATGTTTGAAAGATGTAAAAAACTGGGAAAAGCATATGTGGCTTAGGAGTATAAAAAATACTACCATATTGTTAAGGACTCAATCATTATCAGCCAATGTGAAGAACACTCACAGGGACAGTGACACTCTGGGTTTATTAGGGCTAGACCCAGGTTTCAAACTGGAGAATGGAACAAAACTGGGTGTAGAAACTAGAGGGAAATTTCCTGCTTTCCATTTAACAAGATTTTGCCCAGATTCCTTCTAAATAGATTATTGATAAGCAAACCCAAATGTGCACTGCTCACATCACAGTATGGCTTCAGATCAAAGACCAGCCCAGCAGATACAATCTTAGCAGCATGACAGATACATGAAGAAATCATGAGAGCAGCACCAAGACATAACAATAATAGTAATAATAATAATAATAATAATGATAATAATATTAGAAGCAGCGTAGCTCAATGGAAAGAGCCAGGGCTTTGGAGTCAGAGGTCATGGGTTCAAATCCCAGCTCCGCCAGTTGTCAGCTGTGTGACTTTGTGCAAGTCACTTCACTTCTCTGGGCCTCTGTTACCTCATCTGTAAAATGGAGATTAAGACTGTGAGCCCCCCGTGGGACAACCTGATCACCTTGTAACCTCCCCAGCGCTTAGAACAGTTCTTTGCACATAGTAAGCGCTTAATAAATGCTATCATTATCATTAATAATAATAATAATAATAATTGTGGTATGTGTTAAGCAAGTATTGCTTGCCAGGCACTATACTAAGTGCTGGGGTGCATATTATCCACACCTAATTGATTAATTCATTCAATTCAATCGTATTTATTGAGCGCTTACTGTGTGCAGAGCACTATACTAAGCGCTTGGAAAGTACAAGTTGGCAACATATAGAGACGGTCCCTACCCAACAGCGGGCTCACAGTCTAGAAGGGGGAGAAATTAACCATCGAAAAGCATTTGACATAATCAACGGGTCAATGCTCTGGGAATTGGTAGGTAAATATGGTGCTCCTTTGAATTTTACCAAAACCCGAGCCTGGAACTAACAATGTGACCTTAAACCACAACTACCAGAGTGAGACAGGGTTTTGTTTAAGACTCAGTTCCATTAAAGCTTTTCTGCGTTCTCAAGATTGAAGATTCTTGGTCCCCTTCTATTCCCATTTATATTCATTCCCTTGAAGAACTCATTTGCTCCCATGGCTTAAACTACCATCTCTATACAGGTGATACTCAAATCTATAGCTCCTCACCTGATCTCTCTCCCTCTCTCCAGACTAGCATCTCCTCCTGCTTTCAAGATATCAAGATAACACATCTAAAATAGAGCTCCTTATCTTTCATCCCAAACCCTGTCCTCTCCCGAACTTCCCCTTTACTGTAGATATCACAACCATAAAGATATCACAACCACCCTCCCCGTCTCATAATCCCCTAAATTTGGCATCATCCTTGATTCCACTCTGTTGTTCAAACCAAATATCCAATCTGTCACCAATTCCTGTAGGACTCAAACAGAGGGAATGGAGAGCTAGCGAGGAAGCTAGCTTTGTGCCTAGGAGGCCAGAACATGGGAAGAGCTCATGCTGTGGACCTGGATATACCCAGAACACAGGGAGGGATTGCAGAGGACCCTTGAAGGTTTGGAGTCCTGAAGCAAGGACTCTGGAGAAGCAAAACTCCTCTCCCTGATGGGGAGAAGAATTTAAGGCCCGCAATACCTGCTAAGAAGTGCTGAGGTCCTGGGGAAGTAAGTAGTAGATCCAGAGAAAGGTGGTTTGAACTGGATTTGTTTTCATTTGGTACTTGGTTAACAACTTATTAAATATTGCTGAGATTTCAGAATTTAATATTTGCTTGCAAATAGGGCTGGGTTGCCAGGGAGACTCATGGAATGGGGAGCTGCTGACATTCATTCATTTAATCGTATTTATTGTGTCATATTTATTGTATATAGAACACCGTGCTAAAAACCTGGAAAGTACAATTCAGCAGTAGAGACACTCCCTTCTCACACTGGGCTTACAGTCTAGAAGGGGGAGACAGGCATAAAAACAGGTAAACAGGCATCAATATGAATAAATAGAATTATAAATATATACACATCATAAAGTAAACAGGTATTAATATAATTAAATAGAATTATAGATTATAGATTTATGCATACATAAGTGCTGTGGGGCAGGGATGGGGGAAAGAGCAAGGGGAGTGAGTCGAAATGATGTGGAAGGGAGTGGGAGCTGAGAAAAGGGGGGCTTAGTCTCAGAAGGCCTCTTGGAGGAGGTGAGTCTTCAGTAGGGCTTTAAAGGGGAAAGAGTGATTGCTTGGTGTATTTGAGGAGGGAGGGCATTCCGGGCCAGAGGTAGGATGTGGGCCAGGGTTTGATGGAGGGACAGGTGAGAATGAGGCACAGTGAGAAGGCTAGCACCAGAGGAGCGGAGTGTGTGGGCTGGGATGAAGAAGGAGAGAAAGGAAGTGAGGAAAGAAGGGGCAAGGTGATGGATTGCTAAGAAGCCAATAGTGAGGAGTTTTTGTTTGACATGGGAGGGAACTCCTTGGCTGTGAGCTTCCTATAGCCCAGAACTGGGCAAGTGGATGGTAGTCTAGTCCCCGGTGATTTCTACACCTTCAGGAAGATGCCTGGGCTTCAGTCATTGAGAGGTGGTAGCAGACAGACAATTATTCTCCCCTCTTTCAAACCCTAATTGAAGGTACAGCTCCACCCAGAGGCCTTCCCTGATTAAACCTCCCTTTCCTCTTCTGTCATGACCTTCGGCATTGTCCTGACTTGATCCCTTTGTTCTTCCTCCCCAACAGCTCCACAGTACTTATGTACATATCTGTATTTTATTTATTTATATTAATGTCTGTCTTCCTCCACTCTAGATTGTAAACTCATTATGGGGAGGGAATGTGTTTGTTTATTGTTATACTGTACTCTCCCAAGCGATTAGTACAGTGTTCTGCACATAGTCAGTGCTCGATAAATACAATCTAATGAACTGAATGAATGAACAAGGATCTGGGTGGAGGGTGCAGTAAGTAGGATGACCTCATTACTCCATTAGAAGATCAGAACTGGAGGGCTTTAGGACACCACGGAGGTTGACCTGGGTCTGGATCCTCCTATATTAACTCTAGAGGTTCTTTTGGCCTGAATATTCAGTTAAGCACTTACTATATGATAGGCACTGTACTAGGAGCTGGGGAAGATACAAGAAAATTGGGATGGACACAGTCCCTGTACCACATGGGGCTCACAATCTTAATCCCCAATTTACAGTTGTGGTTACTGAGGCTCAGAGACGTAGAAGCAGCGTGGCTTAGTGTAAAGAGCCTGGGCTTGGGAGTCAGAGGTCGTGGGTTCAAATCCCAGCTCTGCCACTTGTCAGCTGTGTGACTTTGGGCAGGTCACTTCACTTTTCTGGGCCTCAGCTACCTCATCTGTAAAATGGGAATTAAAACTGTGAGCTCCATGTGGGACAACCTGATTACCTTGTATCCCCCCCAGCGCTTAGAACAGTTCTTTGCACATAGTAAGCACTTAACAAATACCATCACTATTGTTAATTGATTTGCCCAAGGTCACACAGCAGAAAATTGACAGAGCTGGGATTAGAACCCAAGTCCTTCTGACTCCCATACTATATCCACTAGGCCATGCTGCTTGTATTGGCCTGAAAAGCCCCAGTAATATCACAGAGGTATAGTACTACTAAAAATAATTGTGGTATTTTGCTAAGTGCTTACTACTTGCTGAGCACTGTATTAAACATTGCAGTAGAAACAAGATAATCAGGTTGGACAGAGTTCCTCTCCCACTTGCAGTTCACAATTCGAGTAGGAGGGAGGTCAGGTGCTGATCCTCCATTATATAGTCGAGGACACTGAGTCACAGAGAAATTACAAAGCAGGCATGTGACAGAGCAGTAATTAGAACTCAGATTCTCTTACTGATTAGGATCTGGTGACTGACTGAATAAGTGAATCAAAGGAAGGAGATTAGTCCAGAATAATGCTAATTATGGATTTGTGGAACAGAGAGGATAGCAGTGTTGTTACCTGCAATGAAAAAGTCAGTGGGGAAGGCGTTACATTGTGCTCTCCCAAGCACTTAGTACAGTGCTTTGCACACAGAGTATGATTGAATGAATGAAGATGAGGATTTCTCTTTTGGAAATGTTAAATTTGAGGTGTTAGGGGGTCTTGAAGGCATGAGGAAATGTGAGATTGCACAGAGGGAGCGGGAGAGGGGTTAGAGAGACAAATCTGGGAGTCATTCACATACAGACTATAGTTGAAACTATAGGAAGGAATAGAGTAGATATGAATGGAGAATAAAAGGAGATTCAGAAATGAGCTATGAGGGGCTGACTATAGATAGACGGTGGGAGATAGAGACCACAGTGAAAGAGACCAAGAAGGAGCAGCCAGACAAGTAGAAAGAGAACCAGGAGAACCACCCAAACCCGGTCCTCCCCCTGACTTTCCTGTTACCACAGAGAGCACCATCGTCCTTGGCTCAAAGGCCCATACTCTTGACATTACCGTAGACTCAGTTTGTCATTAAACACACATATGCAATCTGTCAGCAAATCTTGCCAGTTCAACCTTCATGACATCACTAAAATCCACCCTTTTTTCCCCATCCTGTTACATTAATCCCAGCACTTATCCTATCCCGTCTTGATTACTGCATCAACCTCCTTGTTGACCTCCCTTCCTCCTTTCTTTCCACATTCCAGTCCATACTTCACTCTGCTGCCCAGATCTTCTATTTACAAAAACATTTAGTTCACCTTTCCCCACTCTTCAAGAATCTTCAATGTTTGCTCATGCACCTCCACATCAAACAGAAACTTTTTACCATCATCTTTAAGATGTTCAATCACCTTACTTCCTCTTACCTTGCCTCCCTGATTGCATTCAATCGTATTTATTGAGCACTTATGGTGTGCAGAATACTGTACTAAGCGCTTGGGAAGTACAAGTTGGCGACATATAGAGACGGTCCCTACCCAACAATGGGCTCACAGTCTAGAATGGAGAGACAAACAACAAAACAAGTAGACAGGTGTCAATACCATCAGAATAAATAAAATTATAGCTATATACACATCATTAATAAAATGAATGGAATAGTAAATATGCAAAAGTAAAATAAATAGAGCAATAAATCTGTACAAACATAAGTACAGGTGCTGTGGGGAGGGGATGGAAGTAAGAGAAGGTTAGAGAAGCAGCATGGCTCAGTGGAAAAGAACATGGGCTTTGGAGACAGAGGTCATGAGTTCAAATCCTGGCTCTACCAATTATCAGCTGTGTGATTTTGGGCAAGTCACTTGACTTCTCTGCGCCTCAGTTCCCTCATATGTAAAATGGGGATTACTACTGTGAGCCCCCCGTGGGACAACCTGATCACCTTGTAACCTTCCCAGCGTTTATAACAGTGCTTTGCACATAGTAAGTGCTTAATAAGTGCTATAATAATAATAATAATAATAATAATTATTATTATTATTATAAGGCGGGGGGATGGGGAGGAGGAGAGGAAAAAGGGGGATCAGTCTGGGAAGGCCTCTTGGAGGAGGTGAGCTCTCTGTAGGGCTTTGAAGGGAGGAAGAGAGCTAGCTTGGAGGATGTGTGGAGAGAGGGCATTCCAGGCCAGGGGGAGGACATGGGCCGGGGGTCGACGGAGGGACAGGTGAGAACGAGGTACAGTGAAGAGGTTAGCGGCAGAGGAGCGGAGGGTGCGAGCTGGGCTGTAGAAGGAGATAAGGGAGGTGAAGTAAGAGGGGGCGAGGTGATGGAGTGCCTTGAAGCAGAGAGTAAGGAGTTTTTGCTTGATGCATAGGTTGACAGACAGCCACTGGAGATTTTTGAGGAGGGGAGTAACATGCCCAGAGCGTTTCTGCACAAAGATGATCCGGGCAGCAGAGTGAAGTATAGACTGAAGTGGGGAGAGACAGAAGGATGGGAGATCAGAGAGGAGGCTGATGCAGTAATCCAGTTGGGATAAGATGAGAGGTTGAACCAGCAAGGTAGCGGTATGGATGGAGAGGAAAGGGCGGATCTTGGCGATGTTGTGGAGGTGAGACCAGAAGGTTTTGGTGACAGATTGGATGTGTGGGGTGAACGAGAGAGTGGAGTCGAGGATGACACCAAGGTTGCGGGCTTGTGAGACTGGGAAGGAACGGTAGTGCCATCTACAGTGATGGGAAAGCCAGAGAGAGGGCAGGGTTTGGGAGGGAAGATAAGGAGTTTAGTCTTGGACATATTGAGTTTTAGATGATAGGCAGACATCCAGATGGAGATGTGCTGAAGGCAGGAGGAGACACAAGCCTGAAGGGAGAGAGAGAGAAAGAGCAGGGGCAGAGATGTAGATTTGGGTGTCATCAGCGTAGAGATGATAGTTGAAGCTGCGGGAGTGAATGAGTTCACCAAATAAGTGAGTGCTGATAGAGAACAGAAGGGACCAATATCTGACCCTTGAGGAACCCCTACAGTAAGGGGATGGGAAGGGGAGGAGGAGCTCTCAAAGGAGACTGAGAATGAGCGGCCGGAGAGGTCAGAGGAGAACCAGGAGAGGACGGAGTCTGTGAAACCAAGGCCGGTGGTGGTCCACAGTGTCGAAGGCAGCTGAGACGTCGAGGAGGATTAGGATAGAGTAGAAGCCGTTGGATTTGGCAAGAAGGAGGTCATTGTTGACCTTTGAGAGGGCAGGTTCGGGAGAATGTAGGGGATGGAAGCCAGATTGGAGGGGGTCAAGGAGAGAGTTGGCATTGAGGAATTAGAGACAGCGGGTGTAGACGGCTCATTCTAGGAATTTGGATAGGAAGGGTAGGAGGGAGATAGAGCAATAACTAGAAGGGGAAGTGGGGTCAAGAGAGGGTTTGTTTTTAGAATGGGGAAGACGTGGGCATGTTTGAAGGCAGAGGGGAAGGAACCAGTGGAGAGTGAGCGGTTGAAGATGGAAGTTAAGGAGGGGAGGAAGGAAGGGGCAAGAGATTTCATAAAATGAGAGGGATTGGGGTCAGAAGTGCAGGTGGATGGAGTAGCACTTGAGAGGAGGGAGGAGATCTCACCTGAAGATACTGCTGGGAAGAGTGGGAGACTAGAGGAGAGGATTGAGAGCGGGGGGGGGGGGGTTGGAGAAGGGGGAGGAGTAACTTTGGGGAGCTCAGACAACCCAGCATGTGCAGTTTCCTCCTAGAATGCCAACCTACTGATTGCATCTTGATCTCATCTACTCATTCATTCATTCAATTTCTTGAGCGCTAACTGTGTGCAGATCACTGTACTAAGCACTTGGGAAATGCAGGTCGGCTGTGCTAACTTCCCACTCATGTCTTTCTTCTGTTCAGGAACCCTCTCAGTCTTCATATCTGTCAGACAATCACTCTCGCCATTTCCAAAGCCTTATTGAAAGCACATTCCCTCCAACAGACCTTCCTGACTAGGACCTCTTCTCCCACTTCTTTCTGTGTCACACTTGCATTTGGATTTGCTCCCTTCATTTACCCCTCACTCAGCCCCACAGCTTTAATGTACATGTACATAATTCATTTATTTATAGTAATGTCATTCTCTCCTTCAGAATTTGAGCTCATTGTGGGCAGAGAACATGTCTACCAACTCTTTCATATTGTAATCTCCCAAGTTCACAGAACAAGGCTCTGTACACAATAAGCACTCGATAAATACAGTTGATTGATTGACTGAAGACAATATTAGATATTGTTTCCAGGAAAAGGGGTTGATCTACAGTGTTGAAAGCAGATGGGAGGTCTAGTTGGATAAATATAGATTAGAGGTGACTAGATTTAGCAAGGTCATTGGCGATCTTGGAGAGGACAGATTCAGAGGAATGGAAGGGGCAGGAGCCAGACTGCAGGGGATCATGGTGAGAGCTAGTAGAGATGAAATGGAGGCATTGGGTGTAAATAATTAATCTAAGTTGGAAAGAAATGACAGAAGGGAATTGGGGCTCTACCTGGAAGGGTCAGTAAGGCCAAGGGGCGATTTTTTTTTATTAGGATAAGACATACGTGGAAGAATATGAAAGGAAAATAGAAAGAACCTTTGGAGAGGGAGCAGTTGAAGATGGAGCTAGGTGAGAGAGGAAGGGGAGGGCAAGTGTTGGAATAAGGTGCAAAGGGATGAAGTCATAGACACAGGGAGAGGAGATGGATTGTGAAAAGAGGAGGGAGATCTCCCCCTGAGGAATGACTGGGAAATTGTGAAAATGGTTGGGGTCAGGAGAGAGGGTGGACTAAAGAGGTTGGACTAAAGAGGCACATTTTAGGGAGTTCAAACCCTTCCCGAACTAAACCCCCTGCCCTCTCCTTTCCTCTTCTCTCACTACCATCTGTGTCCTCCTGACTTGCTCCCTTGTTTCTTCCCTCCTCCCAGCCCCATAGCATTTATGCGCATAACTGTAATTTATTTATTTGTATTGTATTTATTTGTATTGATGTCTGCCTCCCCCACTCCAGATTGTAAGCTCGTTGTGGGCAGAGAATGTGTCTATTCATTGTTGTATTGTACTCTCCAAAGTGCTTAGTACAGTGCTCTGCACATAGTAAGCACTCAATAAATAGTATTGAATTAATTAATTAATTTTGTCAATGAAATAGATGGCAAAGTCACCAGGGACAAGATATGGGAAAGTGGGAGGACTGGCCATTTAACGAGGGAGCTAAGTGTCAGAAATAATTGGCCTGGGTAATAGGCACGAGAGTGAATAAGGAATGAGAAATAGTGATGCTGAGCGGTAGAGGGCTTTAGCTGGCAAGGAGGAATTCAAAAATGAATGAAGTCAGGAATAGCTATGGGAGTAAATATCAGGAATGGATAATGGGAGAGAAACTCTAAGAACAGAAAGCTCTCAGCACTGACCTATAAGCTTCCAAGAAAGTACAATGCTTTTTATGTATTTCCCCATGCTGCAGGCAAGATTACCTGTACCTATCTTTAACTGATCACCAGGAAGAAAGAATCCTTCCTCTAACTCCTCTATGTCCCAGTACCCCAGCCCTGTCTATCAGCAAAGTTTCCTCTTGAGTTGGAACTGGAGATGTAAGAAATTCAAAGGATAGATGGAGCCCAGATTCTCGTGCCTTGTTGTGCCAAGTGTACATAATTGTTTCTCTGCACTGAAGACTCACTATTTCCCACTACTATTCAATAGTGCCAGGTTCCTGTCTGTGTCAGCATAATCACATCCCTGGGGGAGGATGAGCTCATGGAATCCTTCCTTATAACTAGTGCCCCTGCTTATCCCTTGTCCTGATTTTCCAGACCAGTCCAGCATCTATCAGTAGAGACCAGAATGATAAGTGTTTCTTTGTGCCTGAGGCTCTGAGGCTGGTTGGTGAAGGAGGAAAAAGGGGAGAAAAACCTGCCTCCTCCAGGAGCTAGAGAAATGGAGGGATTCCTGAACTAAGGAATCCTTTGTCTAAAAACTGAGAAATGAATTCCCAATCGTAAGGAGCAATTATCCTTTGAATCTGGAGGAGTCCATTCCAGACCTGAGTTCAGTACTAATTTCTTTGTTACCCCATTTCTTTAAAGTGGTTCAGGAATCACTGAGAGGGGAGAGAGCTCTTAAAATGGGCATTACCTTGTTCTAATCTATATCCTAAAGAGCCTCTAGTTTAGAAAGGTGGATGAGGGAGAAATCCCATTAGTTAGATGGGGAAAGGAAACATGGTGGTACAGAGACTAGAGACTAAAATTTGAATCCAAACAGGGAGTCCCACCCCATTAAGGTGGAAACCCCATGTGGGCAGGTAATTTGTCACTTCTTAAGTACTTTCCAAGTAGAGTACATTGTTCCCAGCAGGTGCTCAATAAGTACTATTATTACCACTACCACTACTAATATTATTACTGCTACTACTATTGCTGCTACCACCACCAACAGGACTAGCTATCCCAAAGGCTTGCTCTTTTGGGGGTCTGAGCAGTTGGGTAAAGAAATAAGACCTGTGAGATAAGAAAATAATTTGGGGAAAACAGGCTGGTGATTGGACTTGAACCCAACACTGGAAAACTTAGGGTCTTTTCACATTTCAAAGGAAGAAAACCTTTCTATTTTTCCCTTTCTCCTCTATGTATCTCCATGTCTCTTGACATCTGTGTCCCAGAGAGGCACTTTGGAGGTTACTCCAGCCGTCTCCCTATTGGAATAGCCCCTGGAGCCACTTGTAAATGACCAGACATCTGAATGTTCCCCAGAGTCTTAGTACCTTAAGTTTTTTTTTTCTTTTGTTGGGGGAAGGGAGGGTTTTTAGGATGAACCCCAGAGTAATTCGGAAGAGTCCTCCAAATTAAATTGCCATCTCCATTCCGTGACCTTCAGAGCTGCTCTGATATTGTGAGGGCAGAATATGGAGTCCACCTATCCAGTTCTGCTTCCAATATTCTGCTTTATGGAGGCTCAGAGAAGATCCTTCCTCCATGCACCACCATAGACTTGCATTTGCTATTGACAGAAGTGAGTCACACACTCTGTTCTCATAAACTCGGTTATTGATCTTATACTGTCTTAAATTGGTTTAAACACAACATCTACAAAAATTGGTGGTTTAGTTTCTGCAAAACATCAATATGTAACCTATGTTGCCCTTCACATCCAGCATAGGCTTTATCAAAAAAGAGGGAAACATGAACAGCTCATTGAAAGAAATCTGGTGGCAAATATTCTGCTCTAATACTAAACTTTCCAAAGGATGAGGGCTTCCCACTCCTCCAGAGCCCTCTTAATTCCTTGCAATGGTCCTAGGGAAGACCCTCTGCCCACAACCAACTCTGTAGCCTTACTTCTCCATCATAGTCCTCGACGTAAAATAAAAGGAGTCTGCTCTGTATTCTTTCCTTTGAAACCTTGTTGCCAGATAATTCTATGATGGCTTGGACTTTGTCCCCAACTAGTTTAGTCCCTTTTTCCTCTTATTTATCCTCCCTGTGATTGGCTTTGTTTCAGGGCATGTCATTAAGCAAGTGACTGTCACTCTATGCTAATGAATAAGTGAATTCTAATCTCCAGGAGTGGAGCTCATCTAACCTATTCATCCCTCCCACGCCAAACATCTGCCAAATGAACACACACACACACACACACACACACACACACACACACACACACACACACACACACACGGAATGGCAGAAGTGAATCTGGAATCTGCTCTCAGCAGTGTTAGATTAAGAGTTTTCTCAAAGTTTGTCCCCCTACATCTGTTCCCCAAATACAAAAATTAAAATGAAACAGAAAGAACACACTGACAGGTTTTTTTTTCCTTATCTTCCTGCCTCCTCCTCAGTTCAACTCCCTCTGCACTAGCACACTCCTCTACCACTTCCCTTGCTGATAAATCAGCCCATGAGAAAGTGTAAATCACCTATAAAAGATGACAGAGTCAGATAGCAAATAAAAGTAACCAGACATTAAAAATATGGCTTCAATACTATGGCACCCATACCATCTCTTCTCAATCCCAGAAAGGCTGATACTACTGCTGCTGCAGATTGGGACATGCTGTGTCCTGTCTCCAGACTGCGATTGTAGCTACTTCTTTGACCTCTGCCTTCCCCATCCTTGCTGCTTCTTGGAACAGAATCACTGTGACTTCACCTATGGCTCTCTGTTTAGTCATTTATGACCAAGAGCATTGAATGATCCACTATTAGTCCACTGAGATTCAGGCTGAATCCAACTCCTCCATCACACCAAGCCCTTTCTCTCCTGGGCTGATGCAGGAAGAGCATGGTTGGGATGGAAGGATTAGCAACTTCTGCAATGGCTGAGAAACTCCTGAAAGCAATCCCTCTTCGGCTAGGGTCAGTGGTTGTGTGTCATTGCCTAGGGGTCAGGGGCCTTTGGGTCACCTCTATGCCTCCCCAGATGAAGATTATGGACAGATGCTGACACAGTTCCATATTTTTTTCTTTGGAAATTTCTCTGTGGAAACATCTTGTAACCCCTGAGTGAAGAGGTTCCTATAGTCATGAAGAGAGCTGCCCGTTTAATTCAGTTTCAAGTTGGTATTTGGGTCTAAATTGAATCATTAGAGTTAAGAGTTAGGAATGTGAGTGTAGGTTGTTACAAAATAAAATAATCAGTGGTTTCTCAAGATGCCTAAAGATGCCATTACCAAAACAGAATACAGGGTTGGAGTGACCATTCATTTGCCTTCCCCAGAAGGCATATGAACTGGAGAGGGGAGAGACTGGGGACCAGGAAGACAGCCAGGCTGATGTAACAGTTAAGTGCTTGGATCACTGTGGTAGTAGATTGGAAGGAAGGAGCTAATTCTGGAGATGTTGAGGAGTAGGAACCAACAGGATTAATGTGGGGTTAAAAGAGGGGAAGGAGTCAAGGTCCTTGTCTTTGCCCCCGGTGGCCATTTGTTATTCCACTCAGAATGGTGTGGCTTAAAAAATAACAGGGCAATAGTTCACTTTAAGTCAGGCATCTTTATTCCCAGTCCTTACCAATGATGCTGCTGGTCCATTTATGAGCACAGGTAGCTGGTTGGCAGCCGGACTGGAATTTTAAAAATTCTGATAATTGACCTAGTTCCATTCCTAGCTGGCCCAGTCAAATCCTTTTGACCCTCCCATAGATGATCCCACTGATATGTACCATTTATGTTCCATAATTAATCCCTGAGATGTCAATCTCCTTCTGCAATTTATCAATGGTGGTTGGAAAGGAAGTTGGCTGCTCTCAGTCTCCATGATGCCCGTGCCTCACTCTTTTGTTCCATTGTCCAAAGTTCCTACTGGTTCATAAACTTCTCAAGACCTTTTTGGTTGACTACAAAGCTGGCTTGCTTCATGATCTCTGTCTCATAGCTAGATCCACTATGTTGGAACCCCATGCCCCACCTGGAGGAGGGGAACAGCTCACCAATTCTAAAGTGCTGGAGGAAACTGAGGTGTTGAAACTGACCCCAAGGCTGTGATACGGAGGGGCTGGAGGTGTCCTTTAGTGGTAATGGCTCCAGGAGGTGCTGTAGGGGTGCACACCAGGGATGGGGGCTGGGGGTACACTATTATACGTCTGTCCTATGAAAGGGAGGCCAGGGCCACTGGAGCTAGCCTGACAATGGAGCCAGACTTCAAGAATCAGGGAGAGGAGTGAGTCCTTGGGTACCGAGGCTTATTGAGGAAGACTGGGAATTTCCTGTACCAAACTGGATTCATGTTTAGGGACTTGGGATGCAATTTGTCACCTAGAGGACAGTGAGGAGGACTGTGAAAGCATTTCAGAGTCCCCTTTGTGCCAATAGCTCCAACCCCAGAACACAGGGGAAGAAGTGTTGAGAAGGAGAAGGATGCCCAGGAGGACCTCCACAGGTAGGTCCTGAGTGTCTTATAGTAGGATTGACTCCACTTCTGTTGGGCCTCAGGGAGCTCTGTGAGACCTGGAGGAATGGGGGACAGAAAGTGGGGATGCCTAAACACTGATGAAAATGGTTTAGGGTTCCACTCTCTGCTACAGAGCACAATCCTAAAATTGAGAAGATGATCTTATGGGGCCTTCATGAGGTGGACACTTAAAGCTTGCTGGTAGATGTAACACTTTGTGTGCCAGGAGATATGAGAGGCAACTGGGAGCATTACTCCTTGTGGAGCAGATTCGGGGCAGGCAGGTCTCAGACTAAACTCTCTATTGACCATTGCATCTTCCCAGTATCACCTGAACTAATGCTACATAGCCAGGTCCTGTCCCGACCTCGAACCCTCTAAGGGACAAGAATCAACTTGGAGCTTCTGATCTTCCCACTGCACCCAGAATACTTCCAGGCAGCACAGCCCAAGATTGCCCAGGCATATCATAAACACCACCTGTGTTTTTTTGAGATAATTTATGTCCTGAAGACATGAGAATCCTTTGGGATTTCACTGTCTCGAGTGGCTGGCAGCTGAAGTTGGATGAAATTTCCACAGAATACTTTAATCTCTCTAGAGAGTGTTCTTTCTCCCAGGAAGGGTGGATTGACTGCAGAGGAAGACACAGAACACCTCCATGCAGGTGAAAGAGTGAGAAAACTACCTCAAAACTCCGGCTGCCTTCCTATTGCAACATCCAGGGCCTCTACTCTCACCATGCAGCTTTGAGGGATTTATGAAGGATTTAAGCAGCAGCAGCCTGGGCTCTCTACATATTTGCAAATTTCAGAATTAAGGAAAGTTTATTTGTAATTGTACCCTCAATGACCTGGGTGGAAGCACCCCGAGGGCACCATGGGTCTTTACTGGACTTTGAACTCTGTCTTTTAAATTGGTTAGTGCTATATTAGTGTATTTGTCCTATTATCAATCAATCAATCGTATTTATTAAGCGCTTACTGTATGCAGAGCACTGTACTAAGTGCTTGGGAAGTACAAGTTGGCAACATATAGAGACAGTCCCTGCCCAACAGTGAGCTCACAGTCTAAAAGGGGGAGACAGAGAACAAAACCAAACATACAAACAAAATAAAATAAATATAATAGATATGTACAAGTAAAATAAATAAATAAATAGAGTAATAAATATATACAAACATATATACATATATACAGGTGCTGTGAGGAAGGGAAGGAGGTAAAATGGGGGGATAGAGAGGGGGACGAGGGGGAGAGGAAGGAAGGGGCTCAGTCTGGGAAGGCCTCCTGGAGGAGGTGAGCTCTCAGTAGGACCTTGAAGGGAGGAAGAGAGCTAGCTTGGCGGATTGACAGAGGGAGGGCATTCCAGGCCCGGGGGATGACGTGGGCCGGGGGTCGATGGTGGGACAGGCGAGAAAGAGGTACGGTAAGGAGATTAGCGGCAGAGGAGCGGAGGGTTCGGGGTGGGCTGTAGAAGGAGAGAAGGGAGGTGAAGTAGGAGGGGTCGAGGTAATGGAGAGCCTTGAAGCCGAGGGTGAGGAGTTTCTGCCTGATGCGCAGATTGATTGGTAGCCACTGGAGATTTTTGAAAAGGGGAGTAACATGCCCAGGGTGTTTCTGGACAAAGACAATCCGGGCAGCAGCATGAAGTATGGATTGAAGTGGGGAGAGACACGAGGATGGGAGATTAGAGAGAAGGCTGATGCAGTAGTCCAGATGGAATAGGATGAGTGCTTGAACGAGCAGGGTAGCGGTTTGGAAGGAGAGGAAAAGGCAGATCTTGGCAATGTTGCGGAGCTGAGACCGGCAGGTTTTGGTGATGGCTTGGATGTGAGGGGTGAATGAGAGAGCCGAGTCGAGGATGACGCCAAGGTTACGGGCTTGTGAGACGGGAGGGATGGTAGTGCCGTCAACAGAGATGGGAAAGTCAGGGAGAGGACAGGGTTTGGGATGAAAGACAAGTAGTTCAGTCTTGGACATGTTGAGTTTTAGGTGGCGGGCAGACATCCAGATGGAGATGTCCTGAAGGCAGGAGGAGATGCGAGCCTGGAGAGAGGGGGAGAGAGCAGGGGCAGAGATGTAGATCTGGGTGTCATCAGCGTAGTGATGATAGTTGAAGCCGTGGGAGCGAATGAGGTCACCAAGGGAGTGCGTGTAGATCGAGAACAGAAGGGGACCAAGCACTGAACCTTGGGGAACCCCCACAGTAAGGGGATGGGAGGGGGAGGAGGAACCTGCAAAAGAGACTGAGAATGAACGACCGGAGAGATAAGAGGAGAACCAGGAGAGGACGGAGTCTGTGAAGCCAAGGTCGGATAGCGTGTTGAGGAGAAGGGGGTGGTCCACAGTGTCGAAGGCAGCTGAGAGGTCGAGGAGGATTAGGACTTAGTATGAGCCATTGGATTTGGCAAGCAGGAGGTCATTGACGACCTTTGAGAGGGCAGTTTCCGTGGAATGTAGGGGATGGAAGCCAGACTGGAGGGGGTCGAGGAGAGAGTAGGTGTTGAGGAATTCGAGGCAGCGTGTGTAGACAACTCGTTCAAGGAGTTTGGAAAGGAATGGTATGAGGGATATGTGGCGATAACTAGAAGGTGAGGTGGGGTCAAGAGAGGGTTTTTTTAGGATGGGAGAGACATGGGCATGTTTTAAGGCAGAGAGGAAGGAACCAGTGGAGAGTGAGTGGTTGAAGATGGAATAGTATATTTTTCTCCAAACTCTTTCTACTCTATTTCTAGGCTGTGAACTCCTGGAGGGCCAGGCATAGTGTCTAATTCGCACCTGGGTATTTTTTCCTAGCACAAGTTCAGTGATAATAATAATAATTATTATTATGGTATTTGTTAAGTGCTTACTATGTGCCAGATACTACACTCAGCGGTGGGGTGGATACAAGCAAATCAGGTTGGACACAGTACCTCTCCCAAGTGGGTCTCAAAGTCTCAATCCCCATTTTACTGATGAGGTACCTGTGGCACAAAGAAGTGAAGTGAATTGCCTAATATCACACAGAAGACAAGATGCAGAGCTGGAATTAGAGCCCATGATCTTCTGATTCCAAGGCCCATGCTTTACCCACAATGCCATGCTGCCTCTCTGCACAGTGCTCTGCATAGAGTGTTGAAGAATTAATATTACTATTTATCCAATCATACTATTACTACTAAGAGTGTTTACTTAGTTATGTAAAGGGAGTTACCGGTAATTGAAATAAGCGTAGCTAATAAAATAGCTACAGTACCTAGTCAAGAGGTATGTAAAGCAATTGCTCAAACAAAAGGAAGATTTTAGAACTTATTTGTTTCTTTACCTTCAGTGTGAGTTCCCTTTCCCTGAAATGCTGTCCAAACCAACTTGGCTGTTTCCCATGTCCTCCAGTCTTCCTCGCATATTTATGGCTGGCTCAGTCAAAGCCAGGACTCAAACTTGTCTCAGATGTGGACAGAGGGTAAAGCAAACCCTGGACATCCAGCCACCAGGGATTGTAATAATTATCTTATCTTTGTCCCCTCTGTTCTTTTTCCCTGTTTTGCACCAGGTGATTTAAAATATATGCAAATATACCTTCTTACCCCCTGGGGCAGTAGGAGCTGCATAGTGTCCTTCAATCAATCAATCAATCAATCGTATTTATTGAGCCCTTACTGTGTGCAGAGCTCTGTACTAAGCGCTTGGGAAGTACAAGTTGGCAACATACAGAGACAGTCCCTACTCAACAGTAGGCTCACAGTCTAAAAGGGGGAGACAGAGAACAAAACCAAACATACTAACAAAATAAAATAAATAGAATAGATATGTACACGTAAAATGAATAAATAAATAAATAGAGTGATAAATATGTACAGACATATATACATATATACAGGTGCTGTGGGGAAGAGAAGGAGGTAAGATGCGGGGATGGAGAGGGGGAACAGGGATAGAGGAAGGAAGGGGCTCAGTCTGGGAAGGCCTCCTGGAGGAGGTGAGCTCTCAGTAGGGCCTTGAAGGGAGGAAGAGAGCTAGCATGGCGGATTGGCAGAGGGAGGACATTCCAGGTCAGGGGGATGACGTGAGCCGGGGGTCGATAGCGGGACTGGCGAGAACGAGGTACGGTGAGGAGATTAGCGGCAGAGGAGCGGATGGTGTGGGGTGGGCTGTAGAAGGAGAGAAGGGAGGTGAGGTAGGAGGGGACGAGGTGATGGAGAACCTTGAAGCCCAGGGTGAGGAGTTTCTGCCAGATGCGCAGATTGATTGTTAGCCACTGGAGATTTTTGAGGAGGGGAGTAACATGCCCAGAGCGTTTCTGGACAAAGACAATCCGGGCAGCTGCATGAAGTATGGATTGAAGTGGGGAGAGACAAGAGGATGGGAGATCAGAGAGAAGGCTGACGCAGTAGTCCAGACGGGATAGGATGAGAGCTTGAACGAGCAGGGTAGCGGTATGGATGGAGAGGAAAGGGCGGATCTTGGCAATGTTTGCAGATCTTCCCCTTTCTAGCAGTATTATTGACTGAATAGAAATAATTATGAGGTTTTAGGGGTCTTGACAAGCTGCTGTAATCAGAGATGTTCATTCAGGCTTACCTGAAAATTGGGATGCTAATAATAATAATGGCATTTATTAAGTGCTTCTTATGTGTAAAGCACTGTTCTAAGCGATGTGGAGGTTACAAGATGAGCAGGTTGTCCTACAAGTGGCTCACCATCTTAATCCCCCTTTGACAGATGAGGGAACTGAGGCACAGAGAAGTTAAGTGAGTTGCCCAAAGTTACACAGGTGACAAGTACCAGAGTCGGGATTTGAACCTGTGAGCACTGACTCCCAAGCCCGTGCTCTTTCCACTGAGCCACGCTGCTTCTCTACCTTACCTAAAACAAATTTCACTGTCACCAGTCATGGTAATCCTCATAACCCATTCCTTGGAGCAGTTGGAGAACTCTGTGTTTCCCTCTCATCTTATGAAATCTCCCACCTCTTCCCTCCTCCCTTCTTTAACTTCCATCTTCAACCACTCACTCTCCACTTCTTCCTTCCCTTCTGCCTTCAAACATGCCCACGTCTCCCCCATCCTAAAAAAACACTCTCTTGATCCCACCTCCCCTCTTAGTTATTGCCCTATCTCTCTCTTACCCTTCCTTTCCAAACTCCTAGAACGAGTCATCTACACTCGTTGCTTCGAATTCCTCAACACCAACTATCTCCTTGACGCCCTCCAATCTGGCTTCCGTTCCCTAAACTCCACCAAAACCGCCCTCTCGAAGGTCATCAATGACTTCCTTCTTGCCAAATCCAATGGCTCCAACTCTATTCTAATACTCCTCGACCTCTCAGCTGCCTTCGACACTGGATCACCCCCTTCTCCTAAACACACTACACAACATTGGCTCCACAGACTCTGTCCTTTCCTGGTTCTCCTCTTATCTCTCCGGCCATTCGTTCACAATCTCCTTTGCGGGCTCCTCCTCTCCCCTCCATCCCCTTACTGTAGGGGTTCCTCGAGGGTCAGTTATTGGTCCCCTTCTGTTCTCTATCTGCATTCACTCCCTTAGTGAATTCATTCGCTCCCACGGCTTCAACTATCATCTCTACGCTGACGACACCAAAATCTACATCTCTGTCCCTGCTCTCTCTCTCTCTCGCTCCAGGCCTGTATCTCCTCCTGCCTTCAGGACATCTCCATCTGGATGTCTGCCCACCATAGAAAACTCAGTATGTCCAAGACTGAACTCCTTACCTTCCCTCCCAAACCCTGTCCTCTCCCTGACTTTCCCATCATTGTAGATGGCACTACCATCCTTCCCATCTCATCAGCCCACAACCTTGGTGTCAGCCTTAACTCCGCTCTCTCATTCACTCCAAACATCCAATTTGTCACCAAAACCTGCCGGTCTCACCTCCACAACATCGCCAAGATCCGCCTTTTCCTCTCCATCCATACCGCTACATTTCTGGTTCAACCTCTCATCTTCTCTCGCCTGGACTGCTACATCAGCCTCCTCTCTGATCTCCCATCCTCCTGTCTCTCCCCACTTCAGTCTATACTTCACTCTGCTTCCCAGATCATCTTTGTGCAGAAACGCTCTGGGCATGTTACTCCCCTCCTCAAAAACCTCCAGTGGCTGCCAGTTAACTTACACATCAAGCAAAAACTCCTCACTCTCGGCTTCAAAAGTCTCCATCACCTTGCCCCTTCCTACCTCACCTCTCTTCTCTCCTTCTATAGCCCAGTCCTTACCCTCCACTTCTCTGCCGCTAACCTCCTCACTGTGCCTCATTCTCGCCTGTTCTGCCATCGACCCCTGGCCCACATACTTCCCCAGGACTGGAACGCCCTCCCTCCACACATCCTCCAAGCTAGCTCTCTTCCTCCCTTAAAAGCCCTACTGAGAGCTCACCTTCTCCAGGAGGCCTTCCCAGACTGAGCCCCCCTTATTGTTCTCCTCCTCCCTATCCCCTCCGCCCTACCTCTCCCCTCCCTACGACATGTTTTGTTTTGAAGTCTGTCTCCCCCTTCTAGACTGTGAGCCCGTTTCTAGCTAGGGGCCCTCTCTATATATTGTCGACTTGTACTTCCCATGCACTTAATACAGTGCTCTGCACACAGTAAGCGCTCAATAAATATGATTGAATTAGTGAATGAACGAATAATACCGAGGAATAAGGGTCAAATTCCCACAGGTTTGGTATTTTGTCTCTTTCGCAGTCTCCCTGAGAGCATACATCATATCTGAATACTGAAAACCAAAGACCCTACTCTAGTCACTGCGAAATGCTTTTTTTTTCAGATTCTGGATCCTGATAACAAAGATATATTTTTTTCCTTTACCAGAGAATCCATGACACCATCATTCACTTATTCATTCATTCAATCACATTTATTAAGTTCTTACTATGTGCAGAGCACTGTACTAAGCGCTTGGGAAAGTACAATACAACAGTAAAGAGTGACAATCCCTTCCCACTACGAGCTTACAGTCTGGGGGCGGGTGGGAGAAAGGTATATAAATAAATATACATAAATACAAATAAAAAAGTGACAGATGTATGCATAAAGGTGTGGGGTTGGGAGGGGTTAGGGCAAAGGGAGCAAGTCAGGGCATTGCAGAAGGGAGTAGGAGATGTGGAAGAGTGGGTCTTAGTCTGGGAAGGCTTCTTGGAAGAGATGTGCCTTCAGTAACTCTCTGAAAGTTGAGGAGTAATTTTCTGGCAGATTTGAGAAGGAAGGGAATTCCAGGCCAGAGGTAGGGGATCAGGGGTTGGCAGTGATGTAGGCAAAAACTAGGCATAATGAGAAGGTTAACACCAAAGGAGTGAAGAGTGTGGGCTGGGTTGTAGAAGGAGAGAATTCAGATGAGATAGATGATGTAGTGCTTTAAAGCCAATAGTGAGGAGTTTTTGTTTGATACTGAGGTGGATGGGCAACCACAGGAGATTTTTGAGGAGGGGAGTAACATGACTGGAACGCTTCTGGAGAAAGATGATCTGGGGGGAATAGTGAAATATGGCCTGGAGTTTGGAGAGGCAGGAGGTTGGGAGGTCAGCATGGAGGCTGATACAGTACTCTAGGTGGGATAAGATGAGTGACTGCATTAACGTGGTATCAGTTTGCTTGCAAAGGAAAGGGCAGATTTTAGCGATGTTGTGAAGGTGGGGCTGACAGGATTTGGTGACAGATTGAATATGTGAGTTGAACGAGAGAGAGTCAAGGTTACAGACTTGGCAACAACAACAAGTTACACTGCTTAGAAATGGCAGAGCTTGAATTAGAACCCATGACCGCTGACACCCAACCACAGCTCTATCCACTGAGTCATGCAGCTTCTCAGATCCAGACCTCTAGGTTCTGGATCGCATGTACACTTCAGGGTGACGATCAGTGTCACTATCTTCTGCTACAATTTTACCTGGAATGAACATTTGCCAGTTCAAGAAGAGCCTCTTTGAAATGTAATTCCAGAGTATTTTCCAACATGTGATTTTTACAGAATGCAGGGGAACATACTTTCCCTTCATTTTATTATTTAGCATGATAGAAGAGAAATGGCATTTTCAGAAGACATGACTCCTGATGGACTGTACTCTGCAGCACATGGATCGGTGTAGCTCTCTTCTGTTACTATATTGCTGCTGTACATGGACCTAACTCTGACTTTTTTCTACCAGAGTTTATAGAGTATTTCGTGCCCTATGGGTTACAACACAAGTGGCTTTGATAAGATTGAGAGAAACACACATTCAGTCAACTTTCTCATTGAGTTTGCATACTTCGCAGGTTTGGGGAGATGCCCCCCAAGTCATCTGGGGTTGCCGACCAGATGGCAGCTCTGGGTTCTTTAGATTGGGTGACGATGAGCCGAAGACCAGTCACCAAGCCAGAAATATCAGTTCTGCCTCTTTATTGGGTGTACTCACATAGCTGTAGTGCAACAAGCTAGCCAGGGAGGGGATCCGAGTCCTAATCAGCAGGGCAGGCTCTAAAGGGCTCGGTCAAAACGTCTACAACTAATAATAGCAGCAATATCTCCTATATACGAAGCCAACTTGTATCGGTTCCCCTTCCCCATGTTCCCAGGATGTCTATCTGATTGGGACAGTTCCCGTTCTGCAACCTTGTAGTGTAGCATTTCCGGGACCTTGCTGTGGGTTACTCAGGCGGAGGGAAGGGGTGAATTCACAGATAGGGCATTCTTCCCACACTCCACCACTTCACCCCCTACATACGCCTAGAGCAACCTGGAGCTGGGGACCATAATAGTCTTGGTGGAGGGCCTGCTCAAGTAACAGCGTCCTTGCACCAAAGCTTCCCAGAGTGCGATGCACCCTAGCGTGATCCACTGGGACCAATGTCCCTTTTCTAGACTCCCATACCCCCACAGCCATGAGAACCACCCGCAGTCTGTCACTATCTTTTGTTTCAGTGACCATATCTGCTATCCAGCTTTACTTAGGCAGAGGATGGTGCAATTCCAATTTCACTGTGCATCTGCCAGGGCTTGTCGTGTCACTTTCGAGGCCTCCTCCACTTGCTCCTGCCAAGCTACTGAGTCTACTAGATCCGTTGGAACGTCCCAGAGAAGGGTGTGGTGCTCATGTTGCTCCCACCCGAGAGGTCGATATGATTACCAATGCGCAACCCTACATATTGCTCCAAACTCTTACTATTGGGCTATTGGATTAGTACTATTGGACTAAACTATTGGACATATTACTCCAAACTAGTGTTAAATTAGAACAAGCAGCACTAACATCACAATTAAAGGGGATCATGATTATTTTTATCCATTTGCACACCCAACTGAATTTCCCATTACCCAAATACCAGTAATCTCCCTCTTCCACCCTGGTGATGGAAATCGGCCAACTGTCCTGTATGCTTTCACGCCTTGTTGCCATCTGCCTCCACGCGTCCGGCGCAGCGGGGAGACGGGCACGCGCAATGGAATTACACAGGCCAGGCGAGTCTCAAGGTGAACAAGGAGATTGTTTATTCAGCATACTGTGGAGGATTTTATACAGTGAGGAGCCGCAAGGGAGTCAGGGGACATGCGGATGACTGCAAGCTTATCAGCAAGGCCGAGCTTATCAGCAAGATTGAGCTCATCAGCAAGACTGAGCTTATCAGCAAGGCTGAGCTCATGCCTAGATCTGCACGTTCCCAAGGCAATTCTCAGAACAGCGCCAAGTCATCTATCTAGCAGCCTGACTTCCTTCATTGCTTCTTGTAGGTCTTCCTGTGAGCACGGAAGGCCAGGGGGCCTGGCTTACTACCTAGGCCCAGACGTTAGGTCTGCCACAAGTCCCCCTTTTTGTTTTTGAAACAATTGCAAAGCATGGATTTGAGTAAGAAGCGGGCGAAGGAAAACAGATAGCCATCGGGCAACGCAGGGCAGGCAAAACAGGGCCAAGATCAACAAAATAATATATGGGAGACTATGAAGCAGCATTGAGAGCTAATTAAAAGGATTAACCGCCTCAAGGGCAGAAATGATCGGTGAAGCAATATCGGCAGGAATGGCCAAGGCAGGGGCATTTTGCACAGCATTGGAGAGTGAGGCAAGGTGTGACAAATCAAGGGAGACATTCAAAGAATGCCAGGCTCCTTGGAGCCGATTTCGGATAGCGGACCACGAAAACCCGGGAAATGTGGCATTATAATAATATGGGGTCACACAGATATGAGGGTAACGATAATCACAACGTTGAAAAGAAAGTTGAGTGCGAGTAGCAAGGATGGAGACATTGACAAGTGCCTCTTCCCCTAGTCCTTCCCATTGAATCGCATCTCCCCCTACAAGGTCAGAAGCATTAGTGAGAATATTTCCCACCCGGTCCTGCCACGTAACTGGCCGCACCCACGGAGGGTACGGAACAAAAGTCCAATAGTCCTCAGTAATCACAACAGTGGAGGAGGTGAGAATCAGGAAAGTGATCATCATTTTTAGGAACTTTGCTGCTGATCCTCCAGAGGAAGGGTTGCAGAGTCTGTATCCTGGTTCTCTGTCAGCTCCTGAAGTATGCAGGGTGAGGGAGGGCGTGCTGTAGAAAGGATGTGGAGTATGTTCTTTGTGGGTATCCAGATCGGGCGGTCCTCAGTTTCTGGAAAGGCACAAGCATACCCTCGGCCCCATGTTAATAAGGGATCTGGCCCTCGCCACTGGTGTGTGAGAGGGTCCTTCCATTTTACTCTTTCGGGGTGTTCTTTAGTGTCCCTGCCACCCCATTTTTCAGCAGGGGTGAGTGAGACCTTTGTCATCCATAGTTAAAAAATTAAGGGTATATATAGCAGATTGTAATTGTCTATGGAGAGAAGTCAGTTCATCTCCCCCTTTTTGTTTTTCCAAAAAAGCCTTGAGCCAACGATGACTGTTTTCGACAATGGCTTGTATGGAATACCCGTAACATGGCAGATAGCAAAAATATTACAGAAAGACCGGAACTCCTTAGAAGTGTATGTGGGGCCATTGTCGGTTTTCAATACCTGTGGAATTCCCATAAAGGCAAAAGCAAGAAAGAAATGATCCATAACATGTTTGGCTGATTCACCAGTGTGAGCCGACGCAAAAGTAAATAATGTACAGGTATCAACAGTAGCATGAATAAAAGCCAGTCTGCCAAAGGGAGGGTAATGCGTGACGTCCATTTGCCACAGCTTTCTTGGTGCAAGACCACGGGGATTCGTGGCTTCAGAGGCCCCAGGTAATGTAGTAATACAGGAGGTACAAGATTTCACAATAGCCCGCGCGCTTTCCCGAGAAATGCCAAATTGACGGCGCAACATTCCCGCCCCTTGGTGGAAGCGCCGGTGGGCTTGCGAGGCTGCGGCTGTAGCATCTAAAGGGAGAAGAGCCAGAGCCAACAGTGGTGCAACAAAAATAATCGCCCTTGGTGCACCAGCAATTTCCCTAGTAAGTAGGTCCGCACAAGCATTACCTTCAACCAATGGTCCGGGGAGGGACGAATGTGCCCTAATATGAGAAATATAAAAACGATGAGAATGAGTGCGAATCATTGCTTGAAGTTCCTGGAACAAAGGAAAAATGGCTGCCTCGGAAAACCGGAGCGCTGCAGTCTCAATGTGAAGAGTAACAAAGCATGCATACCGGCTATCTGAGATAATATTAAGTGATTGAGGGAAATCGCGAAGGACTGACGTCACAGCTACAAGTTCCTCGTGTTGAGCGGAATGGGACAGAATGGGGATAACACGGGAAGTGTCCGGAGGACAATAATAGGCGGCTCGGCCTTTCGTTCCATCTGTAAAATCTGTGGTAGCCCCCGGTATTGGGTCTGGAACCGTGATGCAGGGGAATACCCATGCAAAAGGTGAGAAAACCTTTAATCGTGGAATATCTGGGAGACCAGTAACCCAAGCCCTCGTATGCATTGCCAAAAGGATCTGCCAATCGGGATCGTTACCAAGAAGTGTGGCAAGTTGATCTGAAGTATATGGTTGGTATAATGCAGAGGGTCCAGTCCCAGAAAGGACGGTAATGCACCGAATTAAACGACCCAATAACTGGGCTACCAAATTCGGATATGGGGAGACAGAGTGGTGGGGTTGAGTGGGCAAATGCATCCACTCAACCAATTGTTGTTCTTGACATATAACCCCTGTAGGCATGACAGAGGTGGGAATGACAACGGCGGATAAGGGTATCCCTGGGGTGACACGGTCCACCGTAGCCTGAGCCAATTTTTTGACTACCTGCTCTAACTCCCGGGCGGCTTTTGGTGAAAGGGAGCGGGGGGAAGAGAGCTCCGGGGCTCCTCGCAAAGTAGCAAAACGGTGAGATAATTGATCGGTGGGGATTCCAAGATAAGGGCGCACCCAGTTTAATTCCCCCAGTAATTTTTGGAAATCATTAAGCGTTTTTAATTTTGAAACATCCAAGGTAGGGATCACAGGGAACACTGTCCGATCTGTCAAAATATGTCCCAGATAGGTGATCGGGGGCTTTGTCTGGACTTTCTCGGGTGCAACCTACAGCCCTCCAGATTCTAGAGCCGTCAGAAGAGCAAGCCGTAAGGCGTATAGTTGGGCTGCGATGGAGCAAGCACATAATATGTCATCCATATAGTGAATAATATATGCCTCAGGATGCTTGACACGGAGCGGCGCTATCAGAAGCGCAACGTAAGTCTGGCACATTGTGGGGCTATTTTTCATTCCCTGGGGGAGGACCGTCCAATGATATCGCGTAGTAGGTTGAGTCCTGTTAGCCACAGGGACTGAAAACGCAGATCGAATATGATCGTCCGGGTGGAGCGGAATAGAGAAAAAACAATCCTGAATATCTACTACTAATATCGGCCAATTCCTAGGGATCATAGCCGGGTTCGGAGCCCAGGTTGCAGTGCTCCCATTGGCTGCATCGTCTTATTGATTTCTCTGAGATCAGTCAACAACCTCCAGGCCCCCAAGCGCTTTTTTATCACAAAGACAGGGGAATTCCAAGGGCTATCGGAGGGTTCAATATGCCCCGCCGCTAATTGTTCCACGACTATCACTTGTAAAGCAGCCAATTTCGGTGTTGGTAGCGGCCACTATTAGATTCATTGTATAGGACGACTGTAACCCATAATCGTGAATACTTTTCCGCAACTCCTTAATCAACTCATAAGGGAGAAAGTCATACTGAGCCGGCCGCCCGGGAAGATACACCACCGGCATCGCTTGCAGTAGCTGTCCATCCCCTCGGCGCAATGCCTCCTGCCGGCAGCCCGAAAGGGCCCCGGTCTAGGCAGGCTGCACCGTAGCAGGCACAGCATATACATACGGCGGTGCCGCAGACAAAGGGAGAGCAAGGGGGGGAGGGGGAACGATCGACGAATGGGATACCGCCTGCAGGCGCTGGGCCTGCAAAAGGCCCTTTGCTGTGGGTGCGGCAGCAGCCGTCGTTGTAAGAGGGGCCAAAGGCGGGCATAGATCAGATCCCTCCTTCGGGTCTGCAGTCCCAGAGTCAGAAGGATCGCCAGAGTCATTATGATCCTGGTCCCGATACAAGTCCTCAGGATCTGGAACAGTAGCGTACACCGGCTCCAATTTTTTTGTTGGTGACAAAACTTCAAAGGACAGGGGGTCCTCCTGATCACTCCCTGCCCCCAAGTCACATGCCGCCGCCGTCTCCTGCAACACTCGTTCAGCGGGATGCAGCGCCCGCAGAGCCGTAAAAACAGTTTTCCATGTAATCAGTACCCCTTTGGGTAGGGCCTGGGACAAGCTTTCACGAGTCTGTAGCTCCCTGTAAGCATCTCGGAAGTGATTTGAACTGGAGGTCGGGCGCGATCATTGCGATGCGCTTGCTCCACGCACAAATCAAAAAATTCTGCCTTCTAAAGCAAATAGTCTCTGCCATCCAGGACACTCTTGGCTAAGGTTTGTCAGTCATACGGACAAAGAATTGAGGAAGCAATACTTTCTATGAGTGCTAGCACATAAGGAGCCATGGGTCCATATGTCTCAGCACCCTGTTTCACTTCTTTTAATAATTTGAAATTCAAAAATTCGTGGGTACGTATTAACGGACCAGGATTACCAGGGTCAGGTTGCTCCATCACAGGGAAACCCATCAACAGTTCAATAGGTATCTCCTCTCGCCCTTCCATAGCAGCCCCCATCGCTCGCTGCAGAGGTGTTTGTGCTAGTTTCGGGACCCATGGAGGGGGTTTTGGAGGTGGTGGTGCAGAAGGAGCTGGCTTAGTGAAAGGATTCCACTTTCCTTTCGGCTATAGCTCAGGATTACAGTCTATCAATGCAGATTCAGGCGGGGGAGGCAAAGGGGGGTCCGGACAAAGCATAGCTTCGTCCAGGCCGGAGGCCACATCTATCCCTGCCAACTTTTCCTTCAAGGGAATTTTGTGTTCAGGAATAAGGCAAATCTTTAATACGTTCCATATGGAGAATGCAGCGATAGGAAAAACCTGGGGTCCTTCTTCTCGTAGTCTGGAACTCATCTGCCTTCCCACTATTTCCCATCGTTCTAAATCCACTATTCCTTCCTTTGGAAACCAAGGGCAGCATTTTTCCACACATTCCAAAAATTGTTCAATCTGGGCAGTGGGGATAATCAACCCACGCTCCTTTACAACATCCTTAAGTAATTGGATATAATGATTCCGAGAACGGAATTGAATTTGTCCCATTATCTTCCCTGCTGTAAGCCTGGTGTTTGAAAATGAAAGTAAACTTAAATGCCCTCACCTCTTCGGTTCCTTAGTGAGTCACTGCACAGTGATGAGTTACTTCGTGAGGGTTGTGGTGCTGAGTCTGAGGGTGCAGGGTTCAGGTCCCTGTCCATGTTAGGGCGCCATTTGTTGCCGTCTGCCTCCACGCGTCCGGCGCAGCAGGGAGACGGGCACGTGCAATGGAATTACACAGGCCAGGCGAGTCTCAAGGTGGACAAGGAGGCTGTTTATTCAGCATACTGTGGAGGATTTTATACAGTGAGGAGCCGCAAGGGAGTCAGGGGACAGGCGGATGACTGCAAGTTTATCAGCAAGGCTGAGCTCATCAGCAAGGCTGAGCTTATCAGCAAGGCTGAGCTCATCAGCAAGGCTGAGCTCATCAGCAAGGCTGAGCTTATCAGCAAGGCTGAGCTCATACCTAGATCTGCACGTGTCCAAGGCAATTCTCAGAACAGCGCCAAGTCATCTATCTAGCAGCCTGACTTCCTTCATTGCTCCTTGTAGGTCTTCCTGTGAGCACGGAAGGCCAGGGGGCCTGGCTTACTACCTAGGCCCAGACGTTAGGTCTGCCACAACGCCTCCTGAGGTCATGTGACTAGAACGAATCCTTCTTTACTTGGGTACATCCAGAAAGGGAGAAGGGCCCCATTGATTTCTGAACCCTTTCCACCATCTCCCCCTTTCTCCCAGGGGGCCCACCCTCCTGCTGTCCTACACTATCCCTAACCCTACTAGGGCCATGGCTCGCAGGGGTGTGTTGCCTACCGGGTGGTGTTCCCTTAGTTTACAGTAACAGTCAGTACACCCGCCGTATAGTACCTGTATGGCTGGCCATAAAACAGAGTCTGGAGTACAGGCAAGCCAAGCTGGGGGGCCACTGTGCTCGGCTTACTCCTTTCGTTAGGATGGGGAGATATAGTAGCAGTCCTAACTGAGTCTGGATGCAGGCATACGACTAGGTGATATTTTGGAGCCAGTGGGCCAGCTCCCCTTTGAAGATGCCCACCCACGTTGCCAGGGCTTCAGTTTTCAGTACCATGCTTTCCACTCCCTATCGTCCTACAAAATTTCAGTGCTAATTAATTGCTGGATCAGGCTTTTCTATTGGAGGTTTCCATCTTGGGCATCCCATAGGTCTTGTATGTCTGCTTGGTTCCAGACCCTCAGTGTGCTGCCAAAGTACCCAATCATGTCTTTCTTCCATCATCTGCGGGCCCTTGCCGGCAACTGGCTATCCACCCATCAGGTCCATTGTCACCGAGGCAGAGTAAGGGCAGTGGAGCAGTTCCCATCATGGTTCCAGTGACCAGTAGCTTGCCTCAGTAGTCCAACAAGTGTGAGTGAACAGGTGAGCCCCTTCCAGGGTGGCTTCCCATAGGAATGGGGTTCTGGTCCCTGGATATCCATTGTCCATATTGTCCGGTATTACTTCGACAACCAGCAGGGGCGTGCCCGAGTTCCGGAAACCATCTGTAGTGTTTTCCCAGCACGGGAAAGGGGCGTTTAACCAGTAACAATATTTGGGCCTTGGAGGGTTTGAGCCAGGAAGGGCAGCTCCCAGGCAGAGAGATGGGTGCTTTCATTGTTTTCTGATCCTCGTATCCATCCGGTTTCTTAGTTATCGGGGTTAGGAGCAGCCACACGGCTTTCATGCCGATGTCATCGGTGATTTGCCACGATGTGTTGCCCACCGCGGTGACATTGGTGACACTCATCTTTTTTTAATGGTATTTATTAAGCGCTTACTATGTTCTAAGTGCTGATCTTTGACATCATGATGTTCACACTCCAATCATGAGAGGTATCCAGCATGTGGCAGGGCACCAGCACAGTGGCCTTGAATAGCATCACAGTCTCCCACATCTCATTGTATTCTCCGGTTGAAATTGCAGTGGCAGGAAACCATGGTACTTTAGGGGTGGCATCCCACCACATGTTGGTTCCACTGGTCAATAATGCTGGAGTTGTGGTGTCGCCTTCCAATCCCGTAAGGGCCACTGAATGTCATGTTGCGTGGCCCACTCCTAGACTTCTTGACCCACAAAGTGGGTCTCCTGATCAGAAACTATGTAGGCCTGCAAGCCGTATCGAGCTCCAACACCTGAATCCTCTGTATAGTAGAAACCTGCATGACTGCTGCCACCGAGTAGGTGAACACAACTCCTGTACAAGTGTCCACCATGGCGAGTGCCTATCTGTTTCTCTGGCTTAGGTGCAGGGATCTTATGATGAACTAGATTGACTAATCTGCCATCTCTCCCTTGATCGACTCCCTCGGGGGCTGGAGGCTTGATTGCCAAAGGGCCACGATTTCTTTTGCATACAATGTTTGTGATGTTTGCATTCTCGCAAGAAGTCGCGTACCTCTGTGCAGGTTCCTTCCTATCCCCGTCCACGAAGAGCTCGATACGTGGCATCCACCCTAGTACGAGCTCTTGTCTCATGCTGTACCCACTGGATGGCGTTAGTGGGCCATGCTTCCCGCACTTGTGCCAGCGCATCTGCCTCCTCGTTCCTGGCGGTCCCCTAGTGAGTTGGCACATAGTACACAGTGAGGAGGGGCCTCCTGGGCCCTTAGTATTTGCCACTTCTCTTTCCCCCATACCTCGGCCCGTGCTACCATCCACCATTGGCTTCCAAAACCCTACCCAAGTGGCTAGACCGGTGTATATGGTCCACGAGTCGGGTTCCAAGATGTCTATGTCTGGGGGCGTGGACAGGAGCATCCATACCGCCCTGGGTTCAGCCCACTGGCTGGACTGAAGGACCCCTTCTTCCCGGGGGATAGTATCTGTAGCGGGGTGGACTGCAACCAAAGTCCACGAACTCGGGTTCCCTTTGGCTGACCTATCAGTCTTCCACGTGCCAGTTGGCAGCTCCCCCTCCCCCTTCTGCACAGGCCAGTTCTCGCAAGTTGGTACCGAGAGGATTGAGGGAGGGGGGTTCCTGGGCCCTCAAATGTCATCTCCCCCAGTATAGGCTCGGGTATCACCATGATGAGTACCTGATAGGTGGCGGGGTCCATCCGGCCCACACCCAATGGAAAGGTGTTTCTCACGGTGGAGGCGCTGTACCCCCAAACCCTTCTATCCACACACAGGGGTCCGTGACTTTCCTGGAACCCCGGGTACAGGGTGACGTCTGCACGGGAGTCTACCAAGGCGAGGGTGGACTGAATATTCCGGGAACTCCAGTAAATGGTCAAGGTAATTTATGGCCTCCGATACCCTCGAGTGACCAGACCGGAAGGGAGGGGCCTTGGCCACTTCCAAAAAGCTGGTCTCTCCATTCGCTCAGGTCTGGGTACAGCGGTGCAGAAATCACCATCAGGGGATAAGTGAACAGCCTCCTTTTTTTCTTCCATTGACACTTTTGGGTGCTTCAGCTGTGGGTTTGCCTTTTCCTGTGGTATACCTCTGATCTTTAGGTAATTTTTTCTACAGGGCGAACAGCACGGTGTTTGGCTTCTTATCTATCTTTTCTCATTTGGTCCCAGCCACTATTAAATCTCTTCACATTTGGGATCGGGATACCCTCGGTATTGCTCCTTCCGGAGCGATGAGTTATGTCGGGGCCAATCCACGAATCCTACTAAGTTTTGCAATCAGCCCCTCCAGATTCCCCAAAGCCAGTATAAGATGTATGACAGGCTTGCACATCTTTTCCTCAACCAGGCGCAGCAACACTCCCTGCTATGTGGGGGAGGGACGCCGACCAGAGGAGCTTGCTGTTCATCCCGGAATTTAAGGATGCTGCATCAGGGCTACAATCCCCCATGGTATATATTTGTTTCTCATTCCCAACCTTCTCAATAATAAGCATTCCCCTTCTATATCCACCCAATCTTCTGGTTAAGCGGGGAGCTCGTCCTGGGTTGTCCAGGTGACTTTTACCGTGGCCACTCCCCAGTCCATCAGGGAATGATTACCCCTGTTGTCCTGACCCACCTTTAACTGTTACTTGACCTCGTGGGTAACTGCTATTCCAGCTAGTTTAGCTACTTCCTGTGCATTTAACATAATCTTGTAAGGGCCCCTCGTCCAAGCATCGGACCATCCAGGACAGCAACATTTCTCGAGGCTGCTGCCGGTATTGCTTCTGGAGCTCCATCAATTCTACTGGGGTAAAATTCCGTACAGTGAAGTGGTCTCTGGATTCGGGTTTCCTTGCCCCTTCAGGGCTCCGGATAGTTTTAGTTTCCTGAGTGATGAGGGGTCATACTCTCCCCTCGATGTCGTCTAGGATGTCTATAATTTCCTCATCACCCCATTCTTTGGCTGGATGCCAGGCGTCCGGGTCCCAGTTGGTGCCCATTAGAAAAGCCCGTTCCCTCGGGCAGCCCATTGATTGCCCCTTCTGCTTGCTAGTCTGCACTCCAAGGCGATCCCCTTTTCCCCTGCTTCTTCAGCGGTCTTATTTGCCATTTGTAGGAGTCCCTCATAAAGCTCTTTCGACTCCTGGTTCTTGTGAGCTGCCGTTTCAGTTTCGCGGGCCTTACTTTCATTTTCTAGCCTCAAAATCATTTCACGTTGGCATTCCACCAGGAGAAGCCACCCTACATTCGCTACGGCCCTCCTCTCTCTTTCAGACTTCTTAGGGATGTCCAAGGCTCATAGAGTGTCTTCTATGCTGTTCACGTTCTGCACTACAGCACGCCATTCCCGGGGGCAGGGCTGGGGGGCTGGAAAATCAAGCACTTCAGCTACAGCTGTCCACACCCCCGACTCTGATATCGACCAGAGGGTAGCTTCGGGTTCTTTAGATTGGGCTACAATGAGCCGATGAACTGATCATTTGAAATTAGAAGATGAGTTCATTAAGTATTTCGTGCCAAACAGGTTTCAACGCAAGTGACTTTAATGGGATATTCAATCACCTTTCTTATTTAGCTTACCAACTTGAAGGAATAGGAAATAAATGATATATGCAAAACACTGATCCCTGGTGGCTGCATAGTGCAGTGCAAGGACCCTGTAAACAGCATCTGTTTCTGTACTGATATTTTTCATAGAACTGTAGAGTTGAAATTTCCTGAAGCACCCATATTGCAATTTCTGCTTGAAGGGTTTCAACACAAGTGACTTTAACAGAATGGAGAAAGCGCCCCCACATTTGCAGGCTGGAAGAGAAAGCCTCATGCAGAGTGCTAGACTCTTGCTATGTAGTACACTGCAGGGTAAGAATCAGTGTAGCGATCTCCAGTTTTTTTGATTGCTGTTGCATATTGAACTAATATTTGAAATTACAAGATGAGTTTGGTATTTCATGCTAAACGTCTTTCAACACAGGTGGCCTTTAGGAATCAAGCATATTATTTAATCAGTTTTGATATTTAGTTTTCCTAGAAAGAGAATAGAAAGAAAATGGTATATGCTGCAAAATACATTCCTCATGAGCTGCTTACTGTAACACAAGTATCAGTATAGACAGCTTCTCTTTCTGTATTGCCATTTTACATGGAACTGCAGAGTTGAAATTTCCTAACGCTCCCACAGAGCATTTCGAGCTAGAAGGCTTTCAATGCAAGTAACTTTTACAGAATAGAGAAAACACAGATTCAATCACTAAATTCATTCTTATTTAGCAGGGTAGAAGAAAAAGGATTCAAACAAAGTATTTGCCTCTTAATTGGCTGTATACTACAGAGCAAAGATTAATGAAGAAGTCTTCGCTGATTTCAGTTTTGTTTTATATAGAACTGAATATTTTAAATTTCAAAATAAGCTCATATGACTTTTCATGTCAAACGGGTTTCAACGCCAGTGTCTTGGATAGGATTGGGAGGAACAAACCTTAAATGAACATTCTTATTTAACTTGCCTACTTTGGGGGACAGAAACCAATGGTAAATGTCAAAGATGAGATTCTGGATGAGCTGCATGGGCTGCAAGATTGGTGTAGGCAGCATATGTTTCCCTATTGCTATTTTACAAGGCACAGCTGATTTGAAATTTTCTGAAACACATAGTCACTGAACACATTCTGCTTTCTTAGGAAGCTGGAAGTAAAATCACTAATATAGAGTACTAGACTCTTGATGACCTGAACAATGCAACGCAAGGATCAGTGTAGATATCTTCTGTTACTGTATTCTTGTGATAAATGGATTTGAATATTTTAAATTTCCAGATGAGTGCACATGGCATTTCATGCCAAATGGGTTTCAATGCCAGTGGCTTTGATTGGATTGGGAGGAACACACCTTCAATCAGCATTCTCATTTAGCTCAACTACTTTACAAGATAGAGAACAATGGTCAATTCCGAAGACTAGATTTCAGGCGGGCTGAATATTGAGGAGCAAAGATGGGTGTAGACAGAATCTCTTTCTGTACTGTTATTAACATGGAACTGTAGAGTTGAAATTTCCGTGAAGTGCCCACATAGCATTTCGTGCTAGAAGGGTTTCGACGCAAGTGATTTTTACAGAATGGACAAAATGTCCATTCATTCAGAACATTCACACTTAGAATGCTAGAAGAAAAAGGACTCGGGCATGGCACTGGACTCTTGCTGTGCTGTACACTGCAGGGTAAAAATCAGTGTAGCTATCTTCCGTTTCTGTACTTCTATTGTATAGTGACCTGATCATGTGAAATTATGAGTTCATTAGGCATTTCGTGCCAAACTGGTTTCAAAGGAAGTGGCTTGAATAGGATTCAGAGAAACACATATTCAATCACCTTTCTTATATAGCCTGCCTACTTAAAAGAACAGGAAGTAAATGGTATATGCTGAACACTACTGTCCTAGTATAATAATAATCAAAATGATGGCATTTGTTAAGCCCTTACCATGTGCCAAGCACTGTTTCACACTCTGGGGGGATACAAGGTAATCAGTTTGACACATGTGGCGCTCACAGTCTTAATCCTCATTTTACAGATGAGGTAACTGAGGAACGGAGAAGTTATAAGTGACTTGCCCATAGTCACACAGTTGATGAGATGGAGCTGGGATTAGAAAACATGACCTCTGACTCCCAAGCCCGGGTTCTTGTCACTGAGCCATGTTGCTTTTCTAGTGAGCTGCATACAGCAGTGCAAGGACCGGTGTAGACAGAATCTGTTTCTATACTGCTGTTTTACATTGAACTGAAGAGTTGAAATTTTCCCAAAGCACCCATATTGCATGCTCTGCTAGAAGGGTTTCAACGCTAGTGACTTTAAAAGAATGTGAAAATGTCCCCATGTTCAGTGCATTCACACTGATTTAGCAGGCTGGAAGAGAAAGACTCATGGAGAGCGCTAGACTCTTTCTGTGTAGTGCATCCAAGGTAAGAATCAGTGTAGCTATCTTCAGTTTCTGTAATGCTGTTGTATATTGAAATGAACTTTGGAATTACAAGATGAGTACTTTTGGTACTTCTTTCTGAACGGGTTTCAAACGCAGGTGGCATTAATATGAATGAGAGAAACATATTTAATTAGCTTTATATTACATAACATAATAGAAAGAGAATAGACTATGCAGATGAATAGGTTTCTGTTTAGCTGCATACTGTAGTGCAAGGATTGGCGTAGACAGCTTCTTTTTCTGTCATTATTTTACAGATAACTGAAGAATTGAAATTTACTAAAAGTCTCACTTCGTATTTCATGATAGAATGGTTTCGGTGCAAGAGACTTTAAGGGAATGGAGAAAACGTCCATTCGCTCAGCACATTCATCCTTACTTTACAGGCTAGAAGAAAAAAAGCTTAAGCAGGTCAATAGACTCTTACTGTGCTGATAATGCAGGACAAGACAGTGTAGCAGTCTTCAGTTTCTGTACTGCTTTTGTATATTAAACTGACCATTCGCCATTACTCGGTGAGTTCGTCTGGTATTTCGTGACACACAGGTTAAAACACAGGTGGCATTATTAGAATTGAGAGAAATACATACATAGTAAATCACCTTTCTTATTTAGCTTTTCATACTTGAGAGGATTGAAAGAAAATGATATCTGCAGAACACTAGATGCCTCTTGGGCTGTATACTGCAGTGTCAGGATCAGTATAGACAGTATCTGGTTTCTGTATTGTTATTTTACTTGCAACTAAACAGTCCAGCACTAGACTCTAACTTTGCTGTATACTGCAGGGCAAGAATCAATGTAGCTATCTTCTGCTCTGTACTGCTGTTGTATATTGAACTAATCATTCTAAATAACATGGTGAGTTTGTTTGGTATTTCGTGCCACAAGTGTTAAAACACTGTTAGGTTTTTTAAGATTGAGAGAAATCTCGATTGTTATTTACCTTGCCTACTTGAGAGGACTGAAAGAAAATGATACAGGCAGAACACTAGACGCCTCTTGGGCTGTAAGCTGCATGGTGTAGGCCTAATAGTAATAATAATAATAATAATATTTATTAAACAGTTACTATGGGTCAAGCACTGTTCTAAGCGATAGGGTAGATACGAGGTAATCAGGTTGCCCCATGTGGGACTCACAGTCTTAATCCCCATTTTACAGATGATGGAACTGGGGCATGGAGAAGTTAAGTGACTTGCCCAAAGTCACAAAACTGACAAATGGCAGAGCAGAGATTAAAACCCACGACCTCTGACTCTCATGCCTGTGCTCTACTGAGTCACAGTGTTTCACCATTTGCTTCTGTATCATTATTTTACTAGCAACTGAGCAGTTGAAAGTTCCTATACCTCCCATATAACATATCGGGCTATAAGGCTTTCAAAGTAAGTAACCTTTAAAGACTGGGGAAATGCATATTCAGTCATTGAATTCATTCATACTTAGCCAGCAAAAGAATAAGGACTCGGAAAAGGACTTGCCTCCTGATGGACTGCATATTACAAAGGGAAGATTAATGAAGCTGATTTCCGCGATTTCAGTTTTGTTTTACATAGACCTGAATATTTGAAATGTCAAACTATGTTCATATAACTTTTCATGTCAAACGGGTTTCAATACCAGTGACTTGGATAAGATTGGTTGGAACACACCTTCAATCAAGCATTCTTATTTAACTCACCTAATTTAGAGGATATCAAACAATGTCGAAAACGAGATTTCAAAATTGTAGACAGAATCTGTTTCCCTATTGTTATTTTACATGGCACTGTAAAGATGAAATTTCCTAAAGCTCCCACAATTCGTTACATGCCAGAAGGGTTTCAACGCCAGTGACTTTCACAGAATGGAGAAAAAAAATTCACTCAACATATTCGCACTCTCTTCACAGACAAGATGAAACAGACCCCGGCAGAGCCCAAGATTCCTGCTGTCCTGTTCCACTGCACAGCAAGAATCAATGAAGCTATCTTCTGTTTCTCTACTGATGCAGTATATTGAACCTGGCCCTTGAAATAATGACTTGCTTTGGTATTTCGTGCCAAATGGGTTTCAAATAAAGTCACTTCCATTCATTCAATCGTATTTGAATGATTACGATTCCCTTCCCTTTCCTTCCCTTCTTTTGAAGTTCACATTATTCGCCTCTACCACCCCCTCCAGGTTCTTGTAGCTGTCATCTACCGCCCACCCCCCGCTCCACTTCCAACTTCTTTAACGATTTTGACCCCTTCCTCACCTTCCTTCTCTCCTTTTCCATGCCCACTCTGATCCTCGGAGACTTCAAAATCCACATGGATACCCCTGGTGACTCCTCTGCCACCCACGTTCTATCTCTCCTTGACGTTGCCAACCTCCTGCTCCACCCCACTTCTCCCACTCACCAACTTGGTTGCTCCCTCGACCTCATAATCTCCTACCACTGCACTATCTCCACCCTAACCAACTCTGAAATCCCTCTCTCTGATCATAACCTTCTCACCTGCCTCCTCACTCATACGCCTCTCCCCTGTAAATCGATATTACTACCTCACAGAGACCTCTGCCATCTCTACCCCATCCATCTTTCTGAACGCCTCACATCCCACCTTGCCTCCCTTTCCTCTCTACCCAATCTTGATTATCAAATTACTGCTCTCAACTCTACCTTCTCTACTCAGCTCGACTCGCTCACTCCCCTTTCCCTTTTCCGCTCTCGTACCACTAACCCACAGCCCTGGATCACTGCCACTGCCACCCCCTTCTCTCTTATGCTGGAGCTGCTGAACGCTGCTGGCGAAAGTTTAAACACCAAGCCAACCTCGTTCACTTCATGTTTCTCCTTTCCTGCCTTAACTCTGCCCTCTCCTTTGCCAGGCAAAACTATTTCTCCTCCCTTACTGACACCCATGACCATCAACCCCGTCAGCTCTTCCATACATTTAACTCTCTTCTCAGGCCCCCTATTCCTCCCCGTCCTCCTTCCCTCACATCCAAAGATCTGGCCTCCTACTTCATTAATAAAATTAACTCCATTAGGTCTGAGTTCCCCAAAGTCACTCCTCCTGCTTCTCCAACCCCCCAGCTCTCAACCCTCTCTGCTACTATCCCATCCTTCCCAGCAGTATCCTCAGATGAGACCTCCTCCCTACTCTCAAGTGCTACTCCGGCCACGTGTGCTTCTGACCCCATTCCCTCTCATCTCATGAAATCTCTCGTTCCATCCCTCCTCCCCTCCTTAACTTTTATCTTCAACCGCTCACTCTCCACCGGTTCCTTCCCCTCTGCCTTCAAACAGGCCCACGTCTCCCCCATCCTAAAAAAAACTCTCTCTTGAACCCACCTCACTTTCTAGTTATCGCCCTATCGCCCTCCTACTATTCCTTTCCAAAATCCTTGAACGAGTCGGCTACACCTGCTGCCTCAAATTCCTCAACGCCAACTCTCTCCTCGACCCCCTCCAATCTGGCTTCCATCCCCTACATTCCACGGAAACTGCCCTCTCAAGGGTCACCAGTGACATCCTTATTGCCACTTCCAACGGCTCCTACTCTATCCTAATCCTCCTCGACCTCTCAGCTGCCTTCGACACTGTGGACCACCCCCTTCTCCTCAACACGCTATCGAATCTGGGCTTCACAGACTCTGTCCTCTCCTGGTTCTCCTCATATCTCTCCGGCCAGTCATTCTCAGTCTCTTTTGTGGGCTCCTCCTCCCCCTCCCATCCTCTTACTGTAGGGGTTCCTCAAGGGTCAGTTTTGGTCCCCTTCTGTTCTCTATCTACACTCACTCCCTTGGTGAACTCATTCGCTCCCACGGCTTCAACTATCATCTCTACGCTGATGACACCCAAATCTACATCTCTGCCCCTGCTCTCTCTCCCTCCCTTCAGGCTCGTGTCTGCTGTCTTCAAGACATCTCCATCTGGATGTCCGTCCGCCATCTAAAACTCAGTATGGCCAAACCTGAACTCCTTATCTTCCCTTACAAACCCTGCACTCTCCCAGACTTTTCTGTCACTATAGATGGCACTATCGTCCTTCCCATCTCACAAGCCCACAACCCTGGTGTCATCCTCAACTCTGCTCTCTCGTTCACCCCTCACATCCAATCCGTCATCACTAAAACCTGCCGGTCTCACCTCCACAACATCGCCAAGATCCACCCTTTCCTCTCCATCCAAACCGCTACCCTGCGGGTTCAATCTCTCATCCTATCCCGACTGGATTACTGCATTAGCCTCCTCTCTGATCTCCCATCCTCCTGTCTCTCCCCACTTCAATCTATACTTCACACTGCTGTCCGGATCATCTTTGTGCAGAAACGTTCTGGGCATTTTACTCCCCTCCTCAAAAATCTCCAGTGGCTACCAATCAACCTATACATCAGGCAAAAACGCCTCACTCTCGGCTTCAAGGCTCTCCATCCCCTAGCCCCCTCCTACCTCACCTCCCTTCTTTCCTTCTACAGCCCAGCCCGCACCCTCCGCTCCTCTGCCGCTAACCTCCTCACTGTGCCTCGTTCTCGTCTGTCCCTCGTCCTCCCCCTGGCCTGGAATGCCCTCCCTCCGCACATCATCCAAGCTAACTCTCTTCCACCCTTCAAAGGCCTACTGAGAGCTCACCTCCTCCAGGAGGCCTTCCAAGACTGAGCCCTCTCCTTCCTCTCCCCTTCCTCCCCTTACCCATCTCCCCGCCCTTCCTTCTTCCCCTCCCCACAGCACCTGTACATATGTTTGTACATATTTATTACTCTATTCATTTTACTTGTACATATTTACTGAGAGCAGCGTGAGAAGCAGTGTGGCTCCGTGGAGAAGAGCTCGGGCTTTGGAGTCAGAGATCATGGGTTCATATCCCGGCTCCACCGGGATATTGTGATTGTGATTTTGGGCAAGTCACTTAATCAATCAATCAATCAATCGTATTTATTGAGCGCTTACTATGTGCAGAGCACTGTACTAAGCGCTTGGGAAGTACAAATTGGCAACACATAGAGACAGTCCCTACCCAACAGTGGGCTCACAGTCTTAACTTCTCTGTGCCTCAGTTCCCTCATCTGTAAAATGGGAATGAAGATTGTGAGCCCCTGTGAGACAACCTGATCACCTTGTAACCTCCCCAGCGCTTAGAACAGTGTTTTGCACATAGTAAGCGCTTAATAAATGCCATTATTATTATTATTATTATTACTATTCTATTTATTTCATTTTGTTAATATGTTTTGCTTTGTTGTCTATCTCCCCCTTCTAGACCGTGAACCCGCTGTTGGGTAGGGGCCGTCTCTATATATTGCCAACTTGTACTTCCCAAGTGCTTAGTGCAGTGCTCGGCACACAGTAAGCGCTCAATAAATATGATGGAATGAATGAATGAATTTATTGAACGCTTACTGTGTGCAGAGCACAAGCTCTTGGGAAGTACAAGCCGGCAACATATAGTGACGGTCCCTACCCAACAATGGGCTCACAGTCTAGAAGTGTGAGACAGAAAACAAAACAAAGCATGTAGACAGGTGTCAAAATCTTCAGAAGAAATAGAATTAAAGCTATATGCACATCATTACCAAAATAAATAGAATAGTAAATATGTACAACTAAAATAAATAGGGTACAGATATATTCAAGTGCTATGGGGAGGGGAAAAGGGTACGGTGGGGTGGATGGGGAGGAGGAGATACAAGGGGAGCTAAGACTGAGAAGGCCTCCTGGAGGTGAGCTCTCAGTAGGGCTTTGAAGGGAGGAAGAGAGCTAGGTTGTGTGGAAGGCAATAGGAAAAGGATAAGATAGAATTGAATAGGATCAAGAGAAACATCCATTCATTCACTGCTGTACTTCATTTTATGTACTTGAGAGGAAAGAAAGAAACTGATACTTTGAGAACACTAGACGCTTGATGGTCTGCAAGAATCTGTGTAGACAGTATCTGTTTCATACTGTTGAAATTTCCTGAAGCTCCCACATCAAATTTCTGCTGGAAGTTTTTCAAAGCACGTGAATTATGAAAATGGAGAAAGTGCACAGTCACTCAACACATTGTGCTTTCTTGACAAGCTGGAAGTTAAATGACTAATGTAGAGGATTAGACTGCTAATGACCTGAAGAATGCAAAGCAAAGAACACTGTAGCTACCTCTTGTTAACTGTATTCTTGTTACAAAAGGAACTGAACAATTGAAATTTCAAGATTAGCGTATATGGTATTTCATGACAAACGGGTTACAATTCAAGTGGCTTTGACAGGAATGGAAGGAACACTCCATCAAACAACATTCTTATTTAATTCACCTACTTTGCAAGATAGACAACAATGGTCAATTCCGAAGACTGGACATAGGATGGGCTGCATACTGAGGGGCAAAGATTGGTATAGACAGAATCTGTTTCTGTATTGTTACTTAACATAGAACTGCAGGGTTGAAATTTCTGAAGTTGGCACGTAGCATTTCTTGCCAGTAGGGTTTCAGTGCAAGTGACTGTTGCAGAATGGAGAAAACATCCCTTCATTCTGAACATTCACACTTACTTAGCAAGCTAGAAGTTAAAGAACTCTAGCAGGGCATTAAACACTTGCTGAGCTTTTCACTGCTGGGCAAGGATCAGTGTAGCTATCTTCTTTCTCTGTACTGCTGTTGTACAATGAACTGACCATTTGAAATTATGAGTTCATTAGGTATTTCGTGCTAAACAGGACTCAACGTAAGTGGCTTTAATTGGATTCAGAGAAACACATATTCAATCACCTTTCTTATTTGGCTTGCTTTTTTAAAAGGACAGAAAGCAAATGGTATATTCAGAACACTAGAGTCCGAGTGAGGTGCATACTGCAATGCAAGGACCGGTGTCGAAAACATCTGTTTCTGTACTGCTATTTTACGTTGAACTGAAGAGCTGAAATTTCCTGAAGTACCCATAGTGCATTTTCTGCTAGAAGAGTTTCAATGCCAGTAACTTTCACAGAACGGTAGAAATGCACTCATACTCAGTGCATTCACACTGAGTTAGCAGGCTGGAGGAGAAGGTCTCATGCAATGCGCTAGACTATTGCTGTGTATTGCACCCAAAGTGAGAATCAGTGTAGCTATCTTCAGTTTCTGTAGTGCTGCTGTATATTAAATTGAACTTTGAAATTACAAGATGAGTGGGCCGGGGGTCGACGGCGGGCCAGGCGAGAACAAGGTACGGTGCGGAAGTTAGCGGCAGAGGAGCGGAGGGTGTGGACTGGGCTGTGGCAGGAGAGAAGGGAGGTGAGGTAGGAAGGAGAGAGGTGATCGAGAGCCTTCAAGGTGAGGATTTTTGCTTGATGCATGGGTTGACAGGCAGCCACTGGAGATTGTTGAGGAGGGGAGTAACATGCCCAGAAGCGTTTCTGCGCAAAGATGATCCGGGAAGCAGCGAGAAGTATAGATTGAAGTGGGGAGAGACAGGAGGATGGGAAATCAGAGAGGAGGCGGATGCAGTAATCCAGTCGGGATAGGATGAAAGATTGAATCAGCAAGGTAGCGCTTTGGATGGAGAGGAAAGAGTGGATCTTGGCGATGTTGCGGAGGTGAGACCGGCAGGTTTTGGTGATGGACTGGATGTGAGGGGTGAACGAGAGAGCGGAGTCAAGGATGACACTAAGTTTGTAGGCTTGTGAGATGGGAAGGATGGTAATGCCATCTACGGTGATGGGAAAGTCAGAGAGAGGGCAGGGTTTGGGAGGGAAGATAAGGAGTTCAGTCTTGGGCATACTGAGTTTTAGATGGCGGGCAGACATCCAGGTGGAGATGTCCTGAAGTCAGGAGGAGATACGAGCCTGAAGGGAGGGAGAGAGCAGGGGCAGAGATGTAGATTTGGGTGTCATCAGCGTAGAGATGATAGTTGAAGCCGTGGGAGCAAATGAGTTCACCAAGGGAGTGAGTGTAGATATAGAACAGAAGGGGAGAAAGAATGGACCCTTGAGGAACCCCTATAGGAAGGGGATGAGAGGTAGAGGAGGAGCCCGCAAAGGAGCCCGCAAATAAACGGCTGGAGGTATAAGAGGAGAACCAGGAGAGGATGGAGTCTGTGTAGCCAAAGTTGGATAGCGTGTTGAGGAGAAGGGGGTGGTCCACCATGTCGAAGGCAGCTAAGAGGTCGAGGAGAATTAGGATAGAGTAGCCGTTGGATTTGGCAAGAAGGATGTCATTGAATTCAATTCATTCATACGATTGAGTTGGTGACCTTTGTGAGGGCAGTTTCGGTGGAGTGTAGGGGATGGAAGCCAGATTGGAGGGGGTCAAGGGGAGAGTTGGCGTTGAGGAATTCGAGGCAGTAGGTGTAGATGACTCGTTCTAGGAGTTTGTAAAGGAATGGTAGGAGGGCTATAGGGCGATAATTACAAGGGGAAGTGGGATCAAGAGAGGGTTTTTTAGGGTGGGGGAGATGTGGGCATGTTTGCAGGCAGAGGGGAAGGAACCAATGGAGAGGGAGTGGTTGAAGATGGAAGTTAAGGAGGGGTGGAGGGAAGGGGTGAGAAATTTCATAAGACGAGAGGGAATGGGGTCTGAAGCACAGGTGGATGGAGTAGCACTTGAGAGGAGGGAGGAGATCTCATCTGAAGATACTGCTGGGAAGGATGGGGAAGTAGCGGAAAGGGTTGAGAGCAGGGAGTTGGAGAAGGGGGAGGAATGACTTTAGGGAGTTCAGACCTGATGGAGTTAATTTTCGTAATGAGGCAGGAGGCCAGATCTTTGGGGGTGAGGGATGGAGAAGAGGGAGGAACAGGGGGCCTGAAAAGGGAGTCAAATGTATGGAAGATCTGATGGGGATGATGGGCACGGGTGTCAATAAGGGAGGAGAAATAGTTTTGCCTGGCAGAGGAGAGGGCAGACCTGAGGCAGGAAAGGATAAACTTGAAGTGAACAAGTTTGGCTTGGTGTTTAAACTTTCGCCAGCAGCGTTCAGCAGCTCGAGCATAAGAGCGAAGGAGGCAGACAGTGGCAGTGATCCAAGACTGTGGGTTAGTGGTACGAGAGCGGCGAAGGGAAAGGGGAGTGCGCGAGTTGAGTTGTGTCGAGGGTAGAGTTGAGAGCAGTAATCTGGTCATCAAGAATGGGTAGAATGGAAAGGGAAGGGAGGTGGTGTGTGAGGCGCTCAGAAAGATGGATGGGGTCGAGAAAGCAGAGGTCTCTGTGAGGTAGTAATATCGATTTACGGGGGAGAGGAGTGTGAGTGAGAAGGCAGGTGAGAAGGTTATGATCAGTGAGAGGAATTTCAGAGTTGGTGAGGGTGGAGATAGTGCAGTGGTAGGATATGATGAGGTGGAGGGTGTGACCAAGTTGGTGAGTGGGCGAGGTGGGGTGGTGCAGGAGCTTGGCAGTGTCAAGGAGAGATAGAAAGCGGGTGGCAAAAGAGTCACCAGGGACATCCATGTGGATGTTGAAGTCTCCGAGGATCAGAGTGGGCATGGAAAAGGAGAGAAGAAAGGTGAGAAAGGGGTCAAAATTGTTTAAGAAGTTGGAGGCGGGGCCGGTAGATGATGACTACAAGAATCTGGAGAGGGTGGTAAAGGCGAATAATGTGGGCTTCAAAGGAGGGGAAGGAAATGGAAAGGTGGGGATGGATAGTGCGAAAGCGACATTGGGGAGCGAGAAGGAAACCGACACCTCCTCCTTTTCCGGTGAGTTTTGGGGTTTGGGAGAAGAAGAGGCCTCCACTGAAGAGAGCAACAGAGGAGACCGTGTCATTCGTAGAGCACTATGTTTTGGTTAGGGCGAGGAGGAGTAGAGGGCTGGAAAGGAATAGGTCCAGGATGAAAGGGAGCTTACCTATAATGGAGCGGGTGTTCCAAAGGCAGCAGCTGTCAGGAGAGAGGAGGGAGGGGGAAGGGTGCGAGGGGTGGGGAAGATTTGGATAGGGATGAGTTAGCGGGGGGCTGGGCGGGGAGAGGGGTTAGAGGGGTGACGATGAGAAAGGAGAACTGGAATGGGGTGGGGGTGGGAAGGAGGGGAGAGGGGTCTGTAAGGGAGGAGTTGAAGGTTGGAGCTGGTACAGAGGGATTCTGTGGAGGTGGTGAGGGGGAGGAGTGGGTGTGGGGGAACGGGAGGGAAAGAGCTGGGTGGAAAAGGGGAAGGAGAAGGTGAGGAATGGAAAGGGCAGTTGGGAGCAGGGGAATTGATAGTTCATGGTGAGATCATCAAGGTAGATGACAGCACAGCGGGAAGTTCACAATTAACATGGAGTAGCAATAACGCAGTAGCAATAACAAAATAAGTTGATGAAATCACAGATAGTAGTTAATAATTAACATGATATGTCAAAATACAATACGTAGATATCACAGAGAGCAGATAACAATATGTGATGGCAAAAAATAAGCAGACGATGACATCACAGGTAATAGTTAACAGTTAACACGTGCTTGCAGTAAGAAGCAGGTGCTGGCATCACCGAGAGATGTTAACAATTAACATTCGATGGGAATAATAAAATAAGCAGATGATGACATCACAGAGAGCAGTTAACAATTAACATGCAGAAGCGAACATAAAATTGGCAGATAATGCTGAAAGCAAAAGGATGAATTGTCAGTAGGTTAGGCAAATCAAATCGAAGAGGTTAGTCTTGGGACAGGTGCAACTTGCATTTCAAAGACATTTAAACAGCTTCCGCATGCAGACAAGAAAATTATCTAGCAAATTAAGCATCAAAAAAGATTAACAGATGATTGGGGCCATTTTGGCAGGTCCGCGAGCCACCCAACTATTCCAGAGAGAAGGTTCCCACTCAGTTCCTCCTGGGTGTGTTCATTCATTCATTCATTCAATCGTATTTATTGAGCGCTTACTGTGTACAGAGCATTGTACTAAGCGCTTGGGAAGTACAAGTTGGCAACATGTAGAGTCAGTCCCTACCCAACAGCGTGCTCACAGTCTAGAAGGGGGGGACAGACAACAAAACAAAACATATTGACAAAATAAAATAAATAGAATAAATATGTACAAGCAAAATAAATGAATAGAGTAATAAATACATACAAACATATATACATATATACAGGTGCTGTGTGGAGGGGAAAGAGGTAATGCGGCGGGGATGGGGAGGGGAAGGAGGGGGAGAGGAAGGAGGGAGCTCAGTCTGGGAAGGCCTCCTGGAGGAGGTGAGCTCTCAGTAGGGCTTTGAAGGGAGGAAGCACTTTGAAGTGTTGAAGGGAAAGCACTATCTGACTGAGTTTATCAATGTCCCGAGTCACCCTCCCGGTTTGGTTCACGAACATGCAACAAGATTGGTTAAGGAGAACGTACACACCTCCCTGGCTGGCTAGGAGTATGTCCAAAGCTGGCTTATTCTGGAGAGCCATCCACTATAGTCCCCATACTTCCTCTTGGAAGGCAGTAACCACATCCTTGGTTCCACAGGGCCACGTCTAACTCACTCTGCCCAATAATTCGGGAGGCGACCCTCGGGAAGAAGACACTCAGGACACCAGTCACTATGGCTTTGGAAGAGTCCCCTGTGGATCACTGGCCTTGCACTCTAGATTCCAGGGCCGTTACAGAGTAAGACTAGTATAGGCGGATGAAACCAGGTAGGTAAGGGTACATATGCCTGCTGCATTGTTGGGTAGGAAGGAGTTTGCAGGGGTACCATGCACTAGGAATATTTCCGGAGGTTGGGTTTTTGATCCCAAGAAAGGCAGTTATGAGGACATCCTCAACCACGATAGCCAATATTGAGGTCAACATCCCTAAACAGCTGGCTTGGACAAGGCTGTTGATTGAGAGTCCCTAAGTCACAGCTGGTTATGCCCGAAATCACCCCATCAATTAGAACAAACATTATGAGTTTGCCCTGGTCAGTCTCAAAAGTCTTGGACTCTGACAGCCACCCCTGCTCCCGGCATCGTGGCGGTGTGAGAGGTACTGCAACATTTGAGTATATTCTGCCAGTCACACAGGGTGAGGTGAAGCGATACCCATCATACTGTCCCAGCGAAAGGTTACACATTGTGATGTTATAACAAAGGGATACATCTAGAGGGGTTGGTACATCCAAACCCCACCAAGCATCCCCCTGTGAAGTCCGATAACATACCGGGGCAATATGATACCTATAAGGCCATTGTGGAGCTCGGAAGGCATGGGAAGTAGTTGTTCTGGCCATTCATAATGATAGTGATTATTGCATTTGTTAAGTGTCTGCTATCACACCCCGTGAGGTGTCACAGAGAGAACACGGAGAACCCAGCTCGCTCAAAATCAGGCACCTTTAATCCCATTTCCTTCTTGGAAGGTTTACCACAAAACCAAGTGTCAAAGCACTAAGCAGCTCCACTTACTGTGTTCGGGCCGCTTCCCGGGGGTGTTTATAACACATTCTTGCATTTGAATGATCCTGTTCCGAGTCGTCACATGTAGACGCCCTTGTCTTTCTTAAAGATGCTCCCACAACAGCGAACTCTCATTAATTCCCGTGCTATCCACTGAGATCTTATGTAGTTGAGCTCAGTCACCGACACAGATAATGAGGTCCTCTCGCGAGGGGAGGGAGAGTGACGTGGCAGCTCGGTGCACAAATACTTCTAGGAGTTGTAGTATGACGCTAGTTCGTGAACCTGTTCGACTCCGCCTACCGAACTACCACTCCCATTGTGCCCTGCGAAGGGGTCCATGGCCATTATGCAGAGAGCAGAAGGCACAGGAGGCTGCTGTTCAGGCCGTTTTCCCATTCATAATGACAATAATTATAGTATTTGTTAAGTACCTGCTACCACTCCCTGTGAGGTTGTGTCGAGAACACAAGAGCGAATTCTCTTTTGTCCCCCACTATGCATCGGTTTCTTATGTAGTCGAGCCCAGTCATCGACACAGCCAGTCAGACCCTGTCGCGAGGGTAGGGAGAGTCGCTTGATAGCTCGGTGCACAAAGACATGTGGGAGTTGTGTGTGACACTCGTTCTTAACCGCACTCACCTCCGTCTACTGAACGACCACATCCGTCATGACATGTGGTGGAGCCCGTGGTCATTTTGCAGAGAGCAGGAGGCACGGGAGGCAGATGATCAGGCCGATTTCCAACTCATAATGATCATATTACTTAGGTACCTGCTACCACTCCCCGGGGACGTGTTACAAAGAGAACATGGAGACCCCAAACTCGCTCAAAATCAGGATCATTTAATCCATTTCCCTCCATGGAGAATTTAAAACACAATCTAGTGTCATGGCACCAAAAGTCTCCACATACTGTGTTCGGGCAGCTGACATGCGCAGAGTTATAACACATCCTTGCATTTGAATGAGCTCGCTCCAAGGTGCCATAGACAGATGCCCTGATCTCTTCCGAAGATGCTTCCACAAGAACGAACCCTCATGAGTCCCCACCCTATCCATAGGGTTTCTATGTAGTCGCGCACAATCACCGACAGAGACAATCAGGCCCTGTTGAGAGGGGAGGGACAGTGGCTGGGCAACTAGTGGGACAAAGGCTTCTGGGAGTTGTAGTCTGACTTTCACAATAGACAGCGTTCACCTCCACCTACCAAACAATCTTTATGCCTTTATGTCCCGAGGGGAAGCCGTGGCCATTTTGCAGAGAGTGGAAGGCGCGGGGTGGATGTTCAGGGCATTTTCCCATTTATGATGATAGCAATTATTGTATTTGTTAAGTACCTGTTACCACTGCCCATGAGGTGTCGTGTAGAGAACACGGAGATCCTAACCTCGCTCAAAATCACCCTCCTTTAATCCCGTTCCTTCCCTTGAGAGTATGCCACAGAACCAACTTTCAAGGCACTTGGAAGGATCCACAGACGGTGTTCGGACAACTTACCCGGGCTGGTTATAACACATCCTTGCATTTCATTGAGCCCGCTCCGAGCTGTCACATCCAGACAGCCTTGTCTCCCCCACAGATACTCCCACAAGAATGAACCCTCATTAGTCCCCACCGTACCTCTAGAGTTCCTATGTAGTCAAGCCCAGTCACCGACACAGTCAAGCAGGCCAAGCAGGCGAGGGAGAGTGGCGTGGCAGCTTGTGGAATAAAGAGTTCTGGGACTTGTAGTCTGACTTTCACTCTGGTCAGCTTTCACCTCAGCCTACCGAACTACCACTTTCACCATGGCCATTTTGCAGAGTGCGGAAGGCTCGGGAAGCAGATGGTCAGGGAGTTTTCCCATTTATAATGATACTGATTATGGTTTTTGCTATGTACCTGTTAACACTCCCCGTAAGGTGTCACATAGAGAACACGGAGATAACAACCTCACTTAAACTCAGGCTCCTTTAATCCCATTCCCTCCCGGGAGAGTTTACCACACAATGTAAAGTCACTGAGCTGTTCCACATACTGTTTTTTGGGATCTTACCCGAGCTGGGTTATAACACATCCTTGCATTTGAAGGAGCCCGATCCGAGCTGTCAAATGCAGATGGCCTTGTCTCTCCTGAAGGTGCTTCCACAAGACCAAACCCTCATTAGTCTCTGCCTTATCCGTAGGGTTGCTATGTAGTCAAGCCCAGTCACTGACATGGTCAATCAGGCCCTGCCACGAGGTGAGAGAGAGGTGGCTTGGCGGCTATTGAGAAAAAGAGGTCTCGGAACTATAGTCTGACGTTCACTCTGGACCGCGTTTACCTCCTTCTACTGAACTACCACTCCCATCATGCCCCGCGGTAGGGCAAGCGGCATTGTCTGGCCCTGCCCTGAGGAGATGGAGAATGGCACCGTGGTTCGGGAAACAAAGACTTCTGGGTACTCCAGTGTGATGTTCCCTTTAGACAGCATTCACCTCCGGCAACTGAACTACCACCCCCGTCATGCCCCAGGGGAAGCCGCGGCCATTTTGGCAGAGCGTGAAATGCATGGATGTTCAGGGCATTTTCCCATTTATACTGATAGTGGTTCCAATTCCACCCGGGAAAATTTACCACGCAACCAAGTGTCAAGGCTTCCCATAATGTGTTAGGGTTTCTTACAGGAGCTGGGTTATAACACATGCTTGCATTTGAATGAGCCCGCTCCGAGCTGTCAAATGCAGTCTTCTAGACTGTGAGCCCGTTGTTGGATAGGGACCGTCTCTATATGTTGCCAACTTGTACTTCTCAAGCGCTTAGTACAGTGCTCTGCACACAGTAAGCGCTCAATAAATACGAAAAATGCAGATGGCCTAGTCTCTCCCGAAGGTGTTCCCACAAAAGGGAACTTCATTAGTCCGTGCCCTATCCCTAGGGTCCCTATGTAGTCGAGACCATTCACCGACAGAATCAGTCAGGCCCTGTCGCAAGGGGAGGGAGCAGCTTGGGATACAAAGATTTGTGGGAGTTGTAGTGTGATGCTAGCTTTAGACAGCATTCGCCTCTGCCTACCGAACTAGCACTCCCGAAGCCAACCATCATGTCTGGCACTGTACGAGGAGAGGGAGAGTGACATGGAGCCTCGGGGCACAAAGACATCTGGGAGTTTTAGTGTGCTGCTCGTTCTATACAGGGTTCACCTCCGATTACTTAAATACCATACTTGTCACGCCCCACGGGGGAACCTCGACCATGCCGTGAGAAGAGGGAGAGTGGCATGGCATCCCATCATGCCCCGTGGGATAGCTGCGGATATTTGCTGGAGAGCAGAAGACGCGGGAGGCAGATGGTCATGGATTTTTCCCATTTTTAATGACATTGATTACGGTATTTCTTAAGTACCTATTACCACTCCCCATGAGGTGTTGCATAGAGAACACGGAGATCCCAACCTCTCTCAAAATCAGGCTCCTTTAATCCCATTCCATACCAGGAGAGTTTACCACACAAACAAGTGTCAAATACTGTGTTCGGGCATCTTACTCGAGGTTGGGATATAACACATGCTTGCATTTGAATGGGCCTGCTCGGAGCCGTCAAATAAATATGGCTTTGTCTCTCCTGAAGGTGCTGCTACAAGGGCGAACCCTCATCAGTCCCCGTCCTATCCGTAGGTATGCTATGTAATCGAGCCCATTCACGGACACAACCAATCAGACCCTGTCGCAAGGGTTGAGAGAGTGATAAAGCGGATTGGGACACAAAGATTTCGGAGGTGTGTGATGTAATACTCGTTCTAGACAGCGTTCACCTCTGCCTACTGAACTACCACTCCAATCATTACCCGTGGGGGAGCCTAGGCCATGTCAGATCCTGTCGCGAGGAGAGGGAGAGTGGTGTGGCGCATAGGGACACAAAGACCTCTGGGAGTTGTAGTGAGATGCTCGTTCAAGACAGCGTTCACCTCCGCCTATTGAACTACCACTCACATCATGCCCCGCGGGTGAGCTTCGGCCATTATGTGGAGTCCGGAAGCCGCGGGAGGTGGATATTCATGCCGTTTTCCCATTTATAATGATAGTAATTGTGGTATTTGTTAAATACCTGTTATCACCCTCGTGAGATGTCACATCCTGTCATATGCAATTGGTGCCTGTTTGTTTTCGTTTGCTATCTGTCTCTCCCCCCACTCCACCCCTACACACACCTTTTAGACTGCGAGCCCGTTGTTGGGTAGGGATTGTCCCTATTTGTTGCCGAAGTGTACTTTCCTTGCGCTTAGTAAAGTGTTCTCAAGAGAGTAAACCCTCAGTACATGCGATTCAATGAATAGAGAACACGAAGACCATGGCCTCGCTTAAAATCAGGCTTCTTTAATCCCATTCCCTTCCGGGGGAGTTTACCACCCAACCAAGTGTAAAATAACTGAATGGCCCAACATATTGTGTTCAGGCATTTCACCTGAGCTGGGTTATAACATATTCTTGCATTTGAATGAGCCCGCTCTGAGCTGTCAAGTGCAGATCATCATCATCATCAATCATATTTATTGAGCGCTTACTATGTGCAGAGCACTGTACTAAGCGCTTGGAAAGTACAAATTGGCAACATATAGAGACAGTCCCTGCCCAACAGTGGGCTCACAGTCTAAAAGGGGGAGACAGAGAACAAAACCAAACATACTAACACAATAAAATAAATAGAATAGATATGTACAAATAAAATAAATAAATAAATAAATAAATGGAGTAAAAAAATATGTACAAACATATATACATATATACAGGTGCTGTGGGGAAGGGAAGGAGGTAAGATGGGGGGAATGGAGAGGGGGACGAGGGGGAGAGGAAGGAAGGGGCTCAGTCTGGGAAGGCCTCCTGGAGGAGGTGAGCTCTCAGCAGGGCCTTGAAGGGAGGAAGAGCAGAGGGAGGGCATTCCAGGCCCGGCAGATGACTCTGTCTCTCCCAAAGATGCTCATTAGTCCCCACCCTATCCATCGGATTCCTATGTAGTCAAGCCCAATCACCGACAGAAGCGAACCAGGTCGTGAGGTGAGGAGCAGTGGTTGGTGTCTGATGTGACAAAGACTTCTGTGAGTTGTAGTGTGATGCTCGATCTAGACAGATTTCACCTCCACCTACCAAACTACCCCTCCCACAATGCCCCAGGGCGGGGTCCACCTCTTGCGACAAGAGGGACAGTGAGTTGGTGGCACGGGGCAGAAAGACATTTGGGAATTGTAGCGTGATGTTCGTTCTATAGAGCGTTTACCTCTGTCTATAGAGGGTTACCTCTGAACTATCACTCCCGTCATGCCCCGCAGGGGAGCCGTGGCCATTTTGCAGAGCGCAGAAAGTTCAGGAAGCAGATGTCCAGGGCGTTTTCCCACTTATAATCATAGTAATTATGGTATTTCTTAAGTACCTGTTATTACTCCCTGTGAGGTGTCACACAGAGAACAAAGAGATCCCAACCTCTCTCAAAATCAAGTTCCTTTAGTCACATACCCTCCCGAGAGAGTTTACCAGACAACCAAGGGTGAAGGTACTGAGTGGTTCCCCTTACTGTGTTCGGGTATCTTACCAGAGCTGGGTTATAGCGCACACATGCAGTGAATGAGCCCGCTACGAGCTGCCAAATGCAGATGGCCTTATCTCTCCCGAAGATGCTCCCACAAAAGCGATCCCTCGTTAGTCCTTGCCCTATCCGGATGGTTCCTATTTAGTCGAACACAGTCACTGACACTAACTAAGGCCTGATTAGGCCTTGTCAATAGATGAGGGAGAGTGGCTTGGCAGTTGATGGGACTTCTGGGAGTTGTATTGTGATGTTCAGAGTTGTATTGTGATGTTCGCTGTAGACAGTGTTTATCTCCACCTACAAAGGCACATCTCCTCCAAGAGGCTTCCCCTATGACCTCAGTTCATTTTCTCCCACTCCCTTGTGTCACCTTGGACTTGGATTTGCACCCTTTATTCCCCCTCCTTAAGTCCCACAACACTAATGTGCATATTTGTAATTTATTTATTTATATTAATGTCTGTCTCACCGTCTAGAATGTGAGCTCATTTTAGGCAGGGAATGTATCTGCCATCTCGGATGTTTTGTACTCCCCCAGGTGCTTATCATAGTACTCTGCACACACTGTGTGCTCAACAAATATAATTGATTGATTTATGGATTGAAACTCACTCCTCCTTCATATCAGTTTACCACTTTCCCCATTTTCAAAGTGCTACTAAAATCACAATTACATCTCCTCTAGGAAGTCTTCCATAATAATCTCTCATCTCCTCACAATTTTCTTTCCCTCTTGCATCGTCTATTCACGTGAGTCTGAACTCCCTAATCACTTAAGTACTCACCTGTCCGTTCATCCTTAATGTATGTCTCATACTTAGTTGTTTCTGCTACCTATGATTTTAATGCCTGTCTTCCATGTTAAATTGTAAGCTTCTTGAGGGCAGAGATCATCTCTTCTCATCTCTTCCAAGTGTTTATATAGTGTTCTGTGCATGGGAAGCACTCAATAAATGTGGTTGATTCATTGATTGACAAACAGTCCTCCAGAAGAGGACATAGAAGAGTCACTGATGTTATGATCAGAAGTAATCTCAGCTTGAATTTCTCTCACACAGTTGCTTAGTCATCCATCTCAACAAGCAAATCAGAAACATTAAGGAGTGAAACCATATTTAATGTAGATGTAATTGCTTCATATGAGCTACTTTAGGGCACCAAGTTGAAAGAAAACAATCATTTATAGTGGAATCTGTTTCAAGGGCTGATTTGAATACAGCAGAGGCATAATTGAGCCATTATCAATAAATATTTACTGACTGCTCAAAAGACACAGGACAAGCACTAGAATATTTGTTATGATACAAGGAAAAGATCAGGTGACCTCACACCTACTCTTAATAGTTTTTATAAATACACTAATGATGATAGTAATAATGAATTGATTTGTTTTGTAGAAAGGAAAATGGATACATTCTTTTTGTCACTAGAAACGCAAAAAGTATAGGGAGCAACTCTACTATTTCAACCAACTTCATTAAAGTGCAATGTACTCACACAGCTATTTTGCTCCCCTAAATTTTAAGTTTGTTTTTGGCAGGGAACATGTCTACCTACTCTGTTGTATTGTTCTCTCCCAAACAGTGTATTTTCCTTCACACAGTAAGCACTTAATAAATGTCATTGATTGATTCCCTGAGAATTTAATAAAGACCCTAAAGGACACGTGCCCCAGTGGAAAAGCAGTGGACTCAGAGTCAGATACCTGTATTTCAGTCCCAGATCTGTTCCTGAACTTCCGGGTGACTTTAGGCCAATCACACCTCCTCCCGGAGGCCTTTCACTGATTTATGTTTCACCTCCCTCACTAGTTCCACACCTCCCCCTCCCACATTGCCAATTTAATACTGCCAGGTCACCTAGGAACTGGATACTCCATCTCCACATCATTTCCAGTGGTACCTAGCTACATATCTTTAAACCCTTTGTTTTTCCCTTCTTTAGAGTTTATTTTCATGTTAGTTTCCCCAACTAGATTGTAAACTCCTTGCAGGCAGTCTACTATCTTTATTGCACTCTCCCAAATGCTTAGAAGGATGTTCTGTACAGAGTAAGTGTGCAATAATACGATTGACTGATTTATTGATTGACATTTTGAATGTAAAATGGGCTTGTTTTACCCTTGTTTCAAAATGAGATTCTTTTTTCTATACAATTTAAATGGTAGCATTCTTATGGCATACAGTCCTACTTTTATTAATTTGGGAGGAGTTTGGGATTTCTTAGGGATTTTTTAAGTCTTCACTTCAAAAATATGAGTCCACTAGATTATGCCTGGATGGTGAACACTACTACATGATTATGGTTCCCTTCATTCCCTTCAGAAATGTCTTCTGAGCAAGACAGTCTTTTGTAACTTGAATGGGTCCATAGTAGTCAAATGAAGGAGTCCTACTATCTGAGCAGGTTTTTTTTAATGATGTTTGTTAAGTACTTACTATGTTGCAGGCATTCCAATAAGCTCTAGAAACAAACATGGCTGGCAAGATTTAAGTACCTATATCTTTGTTTTCTTTGTTTTTATAGTTCCAAAAACTGATTTTCTTAATTCTTTCAGAATTAAATCATTAATTATTGTACTTATTAAGCACTTACTATGTGCTTAATAAGCTTAATAAGATGCTGGGATAGGTATAGATTGGACACAGTCCCTGTCCCAAACATGGAACTCACAGTCTCAATCTCCATTTTACAGTTGAGGTAATTGAGGCCATGAGAAGTGAAGTGACTTGCCCAGCAGTCAAGTGGCAGAGCTGGGCTTAAAACCCATGACCTTCTGACTTCCAGGCCCGTGCTCTATCCACTAGATAATACTGCTACAGAACTTCCATAAATGCTGAAATCATCCATGAAACATGTTGATTCTCTCCCACCGCCCCCCACCCCCTTTTTTGTATCCTAATTTAATGGACTGCTTCTTCCAATGAAATGTTTTCTTAAATGGCATGGGGTGATTTAAAAATTAAGTCAAGCAGTAAGAACTATGTTGTCATCCTGTGTCTCAAAAATATGTAAATAAATCCAGTCTACATCGAAATTATTCCCAGTTTCCTGTAATACCTATTACTTATGGAGGAAAATAGACCTCCAACAACAGTCACCATCTTTACAGAAGCAGTGTGGGTTTTCAACTTAATAGAATGTTAGAATTGAGGTGGCAGTTGTGGCAGTTGTAACTGTTTGACTGTTAAACAGCCATGCCAAGCAGTGAGGAGCCAGAATCTCCGAGACTTCAGTCAGTTCTCAGCTGCTGTAATGTATTTATCATTGTCCCTGTCTTTTTATATACTGAGTTTTCCAAACTGGGGGGCTCAAACCCATAGGTGCAGCCTCATTCTCAATCTAAATTACAACTCTAGATTCCCAGTCACCGACATGCCTAAATGAAGATACACTTTTATTCAATGAAATATTTGGCATATTCCTGATTATTTTTACCTTAATCATCAAGCAGGAATTATAGAGGGGTTTTGGGGGACTTTAGATTCCAGCAAGGTTAAAACAAGGCTCTGCCTGGTAAGGACTTTCAAATGAAACCTCCAGTAGCTAATAAATATAAGGACCTTTGGCTTGACAAAAAAATTAAAGTCTTCTAATTCTGTGTGCCATCAAAAGGGAAAGCCATCTGATGGCTAATTTTCCTCAGGTCAAGACATTTCCTCTACTGATCATTGTAACTTAAAATGCTTTAAATTGTTGCTGAATTAGGGGCAGCTGAGCACTCCCAATGATGCTATCTTTTCAAGAGAAGGAACATTCCATATGCAAGGGTGTCAGAGAGCAGCTCTCAGAGACAACAATAATCAAAGTGGTCTCACTGTTGTCAGCCCCATCTGTGACTGAAAGGCAATCTACTGCTCTACTACTAGTAATATGACTGGTACTAACATTACATTACTTCTCTTCCACCTTGAGTATCTACTCTCTGACACCAAAAAGATTACTTTCAAATGTTTCAAATCCTCCCTGTATTGGCTCTTCTCCTGACCAATCATTGCTTTTCAATGATGTTTCCAACAAGTAAATATGAAAACATTGCTTTCCATAACATTTTTGGACCTGACAGTAGACACCTCTCAAAGAATTAAGAATTCCAGAAGTGCCCTCATTTCTTGGTATGCTACCTACAACATTCTACTGATATATTTACTGATTTGAAGGAAATTCTTACTGATCAGGGGCAGACTCCTCTTAAAATTTCTATTGAAGTGACTTTACAGCTGCCCTAGTAAAAACATAAAACTTCCCAGAAAAGATATTTCAGACCAACTTTTTTAGAATATTTTCATTCCTACCTAGATGGTGATGTGTGCTTTGTAATGAAACTCTCTGAATATAGTTGATCACTTTCGCCTTTAGAATCAAAGGGGCATTACAAAGTGTTTCTCTGGACTTTTTGTCCTACCAAAGTTTAAACCAGGTCCTGCCTGGCATAGAATTGTGAAATGAAAGCTCCAAACATTCACAAATTATGGGATTTTAATAATAGATCCTCTTGATTGTCTCGCTTCTTCAGCATTATAATTTGTTGATTCACTATTATCCATAGTTGTTGATTGCAGAGGGGATAGGAGAAGGAAAGTTGGGCTGTCTGTAGGGAAGCTGTCTTAGTCAAATAACTACACATTCCCATTTACTGATCTGTTTCATGACAATGAGTTTGAGGCATTGAAAGCACCTGGCATATTACTAATTAATTTTGCTCTTTTAATCCAAGAGGCTTTACATAGGGCTTCTCTGGACTCTAGTTCCCAGGAAAGTTTAAGCACTTAGTACACTGCTTTGCACACAGTAAGCACTCAGTAAATATGATTGATGAATGAATGAAAGTTTAAACTGTATTCTGCTTGGCATAGAATTGTAAACCGAAAGATCCAAATGTTCACAGACACAGGGGATTTAATTTTAAAAAAAATTACTGTGAGTGAATTGTCTCATTATCCTCAGATTTGTCATCTGACTGTCCTACATGTTTGTTTGCAGAAATGGTGGACAATTGTAAGCTGGAATGCAACAGGAAAAGCTATCAGTTTCACTCGTAAACTCTGGCTCTACATTAAACACTTCGTGTTTGCAATCATTTGAAAACCAAGATCAACATAAATACATAATTATGACATTTTATCACACAAAAAATTTCAATTTTATTTCTCATAAGTTTTGGGGTTAATTACAATAGAAACGTATACTCCTCTATACCTCAGCAGTCAGAAGACAACTCATCTTTTGTGACAGATGTTTCAAATACAGAGTGAATAGCATTAAATTACCATGATTTCTGCAAAATCAGAGAGGGAGGAACACTCCACAAACACAAGCCCTGAGTTTAAGCAGGGCCACTGCTAATGCATGCTCATGCCTCCACTTCCTGTTACATCTGTAACAGCCGGTTGCATTGCACCTGGAACTTATAGCATTTTGATCCACATTTAAATTTCATCATAGGCAGCCCTCAGTATTCAGAATGGGACTTCTCCTATGCTAGGTGTCCCATATGATGCTGCATATGAGGCAGTCTTCACACCAGCTACAAGAACACAGACCAAGAGTAGCCACTGGTCTGGTTCCATGTAGCCTGGTGTGGATGAACCCTGGACTTCAGCCTGACAGCTGGTCCAAGCTCTTGTTAGCTGAAGGGGAGCAGTGTGAGAGCTACTTTAAAAATAGTATTTATTAAGCCCTCACTAGAGAAACAGCATGGCTCAGTGGAAAGAGCGTGGGCTTTGGAGTCAGAGGTCATGGGTTCAAATCCCAGCTCTGCCAGTGGTCAGCTATGTGACTTTGGGCAAGTCACTTAACTTCTATGTGTCTCAGTTGCCTCATCTGTAAAATGGGGATTGACTGTGAGCCTCCTGGGATTGACTGTGAGCCTCCTGTGGGACAACCTGATCACCTTGTAACCTCTCCAGCGCTTAGAACAGTGCTTTGCACATAGTAAGCACTTACTAAATGCCAACATTATTATTATTATGTGTCATAGACTGTACTAACCACCAGATAATGAGATTGGACACAGTCCATGTCCCACTTGGGGCTCCCAGTCTTAGTTCCCATTTTACAGGTGAGGTACCTGAGGCACAGAAAAGTGAAGTCTGTGCCCAAGGTCCCTTCAGACAAGTGGCAGGTACTCTGACTCCCAGACCTGTGGTCTTTCCCCTAGGTCATGCTGCTTCTGTCCAAAAAGCTTTGGGGGTGAAATTATTGTTCTGGCCCTCTGATGCCAATCCCCTGGAGGCAGTCATCACTTCTCTGTCATGGAGGTAGCGCCTACTGTGCAGAAGAAGGCAGTGTTGCCTAGAGCAAAGCACGGGCATAGGAGTCAGGAGGTCCAAGTTTTAGCTCTGCTACTGGTTTGCTGTGTGACCCTGGGTAAGTCACTTGACCTCTCTATACCTCAATTTTCCCTTCTGTAAAATGGGGATAAGAATCAATGAATCAATCAGTGGTACTTATTAGCAGGTACTTTATGCAGAGCACTGTAATTCTTGGGAGAGTACAATAAAACAGAGTTGGTAGACATGTTCCATGCCCACTGTGAGCTAGCAGCTTAGGTGGGGAAACAGATGTTAATAAAAGTAAATAAATTCCCGATATGAACATAAATATTGTGGAATTGAGGGGGATTGAGTATCGATTTCTTAAAGCATACAGATCCAAGGGCATAGATGATGTAGAAGGGAGGGGAGTAGGGGAAATGAGGGCTTAATTAAGAAAGCCTCTTGGAGGAGATTTGACCTTAATATGGTTTTGAAGGAGGGAACATGGTGGTCTGGCATATGTGGAAGGGGAGGGAGTTTCAGGACAGAGAGAGCACGTGGGGAAGGGGTCAGCAGTGGGCTAATAGATTGTGAGCCTCATGCGAGACAGAGATCTTGTCAAATCAGATAACCTTTAATTTATCCCAGTGCTTAGCACAGACTAAGGCATGAATAAATGCCATTGTTATTATTATTAAAGAAATGTGCCATGGCATAGTCAGTGAATCCTTAGTTGGGGTGGGGTTGAATCATTCTCCTCCATGTCCCAGCATTTCAGACACAAGTGTAACCCCCTGGTCCAGGGCCTGCTTCTTGGGCTTTGACCTGGTCCACACATGAGTGTAGCAGAGTGTCTGGTATATTCTGAGAAGGGTTGCTGACCCTTAAATGGGAGGAAGCCAGAAAAGGTGCATGTTTGTGAACAAAAGATGCATGATCTCCCTGTGACCCTCATAGTGATGGGTCCATGCCTGCTGCCAGCAGCTTCATCTTCAAATTGAAGGACAACTCTTCATTTCCAGCAACTCATGTGCCTCAATGGTGATCAATTTTGCCACCTCCCATATGAATTATCATGATTGTCTTTAGGATCAAGAAGAAATTACATAAAGTTTCTCAGCCTCCTGAGCCCCACCAAAGTTTAAACTGGGCTAGTAAATATAAGTCTGTAGTTTCACCAGCAGCAGTTTTTTTAAAAAAGTATTCCACAGAGCCCAGATTGTTTCTTTCTAGGTTTATCCTCTGATGATCGACTATCATAGAAGATTCTTAATTTAGGAGGATGACAGAATTCCATGAATTTGGCTGGGAGAAGGAGTGCTGCTGCCTGGATTATCTTTGTCCAGAAACGCTCTGGGCATATTATTCCCCTCCTCAAAAATCTCCGGTGGCTACCAATCAATCTGCGCATCAGGCAGAAACTCCTCACCCTGGGCTTCAAGGCTCTTCATCACCTCGCCCCCTCCTACCTCACCTCCCTTCTCTCCTCCTACAGCCCACCCTGCACCCTCCGCTCCTCTGCTGCTAATCTCCTCACCGTACCTCGTTCTTGCCTGTCCTGCCATCGACCCCCGGCCCACGTCATCCCCCGGCCCTGGAATGCCCTCCCTCTGCCCATCTGCCAAGCTAGCTCTCTTCCTCCCTTCAAGACCCTACTGAGAGCTCACCTCCTCCAGGAGGCCTTCCCAGACTGAGCCCCCTCCTTCCTCTCTGTCACCCGTCGTCCGGGGACGGGTTCGTTCAGTGATCAGCGAGGCGAGAGAGAGAGAGGCTGGGGACAGAAAGCCTAAGTTTTATATAAAATTTATTCCGCGAAGTGAATTGAATTTATGTAATTGTTTAGGCGCAATGGATTGAGCTCCCCTTTCGGGAGGAATATAAGCAATTAGCAATATTACAGCTTCCCTGCACGGGAGGAATCCACTTGATTACCCACGCACGTGGCGGCCGGCCGGCCGGCCTCCGCCACGTGGTCACCCACCCCGGGAGAATTCACTTGTATGTGTTGCCCGTGCACGCAGTGAGGCGGCTGGCTCTCACCATGTGCGCTCCCTGTATGGGAGGAACCCACTTCTGTTTCCCGGCCGCAGCAGGGCACCTAGCACCCACCCACGGATATTCAGCGAGACACTCACCCGTCCCGCGGTCCTTCCCTCAGTGTGTTGGTCTGGTTGCAGAGCGGCCATCTGGCTTTCTGGGCAGAGGGAGAGAGACACGTGGGCCGCTGCTGCTACTGCTGCTGCGGCTGCTCCTGCTGCTGGTGCCCATCTCGATGTTCTGCCCAGAAGGTCAGAGGCCACAGGTATTTATTTCACCTGTGGCGTGGGCCCTTCCCGTTTCCGTCCTCTGCTTGTTCCATCTCCGCCCCTTCCTGCCTCCATACCTTATTTGGTCAGCACGGAGGTGAGGGACACCTATCCTTCCGCCCCGCTCCCCTCTGGCCAGAGGAATTGCATCAGAGATGGCATTTGACCTCAAGATGGCCGGTGCCTAGGGTCACCTTGGCACACTCTCCCCCTCGTCCCCCTCTCCATCCCCCCCATCTTACTTCCTTCCCTTCCCCACAGCACCTGTATATATGTATATATGTTTGTACATATTTATTACTCTATTTATTTACTTATTTATTTTAGTTGTACATATCTATTCTATTTATTTTATTTTGTTGGTATGTTTGATTTTGTTCTCCGTCTCCCCCTTTTAGACTGTGAGCCCACTGCTGGGTAGGGACTGTCTCTATATGTTACCAACTTGTACTTCCCAAGTGCTTAGTACAGTGCTTTGTGAACAGTAAGCGCTCAATAAATATGATTGATGATGATGATGATGACTAAGTTGACTCTCGAGGTCCCATAAACCATCTCGATACAGTTGGAGACTACCCATGCACTAGCTAGAGAACTAAGAGAGCCATCACACTGTAAGCTAATGCACATACTCAGGTCACTGCCAAGCTTACCCTCTTGCTCTGCTCTAACTCCAGCCATTTGAACATTTAGATCATTTGATACCCTAGAACAAGATAAACAAAGAATTATTTCAAAATTTTTTCACATTTTTTTTCAGTTAGGTTTCAGAGCTAAACTGCAATTTAGCAAATTTAGTAAACATATTTAAATGATGTTCAAATTCACTAAAACTAAGCATGTCAATTAAATTTGGGATTTCATTGGATGGCAAGTAAAAACTTCATTTGAAGAAGGAAAAGCAATACCTTTTTTTGTTTTTAGAGATCATATCCTGGGTTATTATGTGTTCTATGTTTCCTCAAATATAATTTTAACTTATTAGAGTGCTAATTAGTTGAGCTCCTAAGAGCTAAAGGAGGTAAAGACACATAAATCATCACTACTTTCTAGTTGGTGTGATTTGTTTCCTGACATAAAGCCATGTTCCTGAATTTACACACCTTCGTCCTCTGGGATAAAAGGTCTTCAATTCCATTCTACATAGTTAGTAACTTTTTTCCTTTGCCCATCCAAGGGAGATGAGGCTTGTATTAGCGATGCCAATTTATCATTTTCAGCAAGGGTGAACTTGGAGCAGAACTCTGAGAAGTCAGGGGTGGGGAGTGGGGGAGAGCAGAAAAGGGAACAGGAGGGCAAGCAGTGGGAAGAGGAAGAAAGGGTACTTGGGACCATGTCTTTTATTTTTTGTTTACTCTCCCAAACAACTAGTTAAGTCCTCTACACAGTAAGTGTTTGATAAGTGCATTTTCCCACGCTGCCCTACTGGCTGATCCTCCCCTAGTCTCCTTTCACTGCCTAGTTCTTTTTCCTCTCTGGGCTGAGGTACCTCACAGTCCCAGGTCACAAGTCTATGAGGATGGGAGTAGAAGCCATTCCTGGGCTGGGCTGAGGTTGGGTGTTGAGCTGAAATGGAGTCTTTACTGACTGGGATGCCATTGTGGGAAGGGGTAGATAGCAGAGGCAAAGGCACGGGAGGGAACTGTTTTGCCTTACAAGACTAGGACAGCCATCCCAGTGGCTCCAGGGCCAGGAGTGAGCATTGCCACCAGCTGGGCCCCAGGCAGCCTGGTAGGGAAAACAAGAACCACACAGCCTCAGAGTTCCTTTATTACTCCAACAGGTGGGGCCTGTCTGTCCTGCCCTAAAAGTTGTGGGGGTGAAGATGAAGTATTTGTCCTTGTAGATTTGGCATTTAAGGTATGTAAAAATATGCTATGGTACATCCAGGACATATCTACTTGAGATCGGGAGAGAGAGCTAATCTTTCTCCTCTATCTCCAACACAGAGCTCACAAATCTAGAAGAATTGAGCAGCCTCTGTCTCATTGGTTTTATAATGGTTCATGCATTTCAGAATGCTATAAACATTGCAGAAGGCATGATCAGGGATAGCAGACCAGGGAGAGTATTTTTCCAATATTATATGAACTGGACTGAATTTTCCTGTTCATTCTATCCTCCTCTCAGCCATAATTTGGGAATTTGGGGTGAAAGGAGAGTTTGGGGTAGAGGGAGAGTCAGGAGCATAAATGAATAAAATGATGATATCGAATAAAGATGGTTACACTTCTTTCAACACATTTTTCTTACTGGACGTAATGGGAGTTGAGTTCAAAAGAGGAGGGATTATAGTCACCATTCCTATGTGACCCCAGTAGGGCTATAGAATGTAAGAAAGAAAGCCAGTTTTACTTGACGATAAAAGATGGAAGGCCAGGCTTGCAAAGAGCATAAGATGAAAATCCAGGATTGCAAATTGGATGTAAGGTGGATGGCAAGATGTGAGATGTGGAATGCCAGACTTGCTAAATAGGTGAAAGGCCAGCTCCTGGGGAAAAACAATAATAATAATGGTATGTGTTAAGGCTTACTATGTGCCAGGTACTGTACTAAGATCTTGGGTGGACACAAGCAAATTGGGTTGGATGCAGTCCCTGCCCCACCTAGAGGTCACAGTCTAAATCCCTATTTTACAGATGAGGTCACTGAGACACAAAGAAGAGAATTGACTTGCCCAAGGTCACACAGCAGGAAAGTGGTGGAGCCAGAATTAGAACCCATAATCTTCTTCCTCCCAGGTCCATGCTCTATCCACCGCATCATGCTGCTTCTCTAACCACCAGAAGAAAGCAAACGGCTGAGTCAGTAGGTACATAAGTAAGAGTGCACTACAAGCCTGTAGATTAAACTATGAGACCAGGCATCAGGGTTCCCATGGATAGGACAAGGAGTGAATAAATAACAAAATCTTAATTTCTGGACTGTAAGCTCCTGGTCACCATGAACTATGTATGCTAACAATTGATTGCTTCATTGAGCCTTCTACTCTGTTGGAGTTCAGGTTGAGAGACCCCTTTCAGAGTGCACCTGAAGTGGGGGATTGTGGTAATAAAACCTGTGCTTGCTTAAACATGGTGACCCTAGTTTGGGGTTGATCCCGAGGGTGCTGCAGAGGTAATGTTCTGGGAAGTGGGGTGCCTCTCCAGGAATAGGGGTTCCCATTACAATTTGAATTAATTTTCTTGTATTTGAGTCATTTTGATCAAGGTTTGACATTTCCAAACCAAAAAAAGGATTCTGTAGCTAACCAGGATTTGAATTTGCAGTTATTGAAAGTGACCTAAGTCCCTCAAGCTTTTTTCTGCTGCCTAATTTCTGCTGGAGTCATTATTTCATTCATTCATCTATTCAATATAATTGTATTTATTGAGAGCTTACTATGTACAAAAGCACCTTACTAAGCATTTGGAAGGGTACAGTATAACAACAGACACAAAGGAACTCTCAGTAGCAGAGGCTTGGGAGATTTTTCTTTCTTTTATAAGATTGCATGGTCATGGTTCCCTCACAGAGGGGATGGCAACTACTTCTAGAATTAACTGCATTTTCGGTCTTTGCTTTATCCATTTTGCCAGGGAACTTGCCCCAACCCTATTGTCCCAGCGCAGCTGTCCAAACTGTAGTGGATTTTTTTAAACTCCACCAACTCCACTCCATCTCTGCAACCCACTCCCCCAACACCCTGTTCTATTCTGAACCTAATTTTGAAAACTTTAATCCGTTTTTGATCTCTCCAATGCTATGGACGTCACTTCTTCTGCCACTTCCACCACCCTGGTCCCCCTCTGGGTGCTACAAGATTATCTAATTCCATGCCACCCTGCCTCTGCAGCTACAGGGACATAGACTTCTTCCTCTCCCCTCCTCCTTCCCCCTGCACCTCCCCCCAGCCACTGCAGGGAAGGTTGGAGGGGCAGTGGCAGCAGCGGGGCTGGAAATGGCAGAAGGATCCATTCCATTGGACCTGTGAAGGGGAAAATAGGAATTGCTGGAGTGAATGGTATTTTTTAAAAACATTATGTGTGAGGCAATGTACTAAGTTATGGGGTAGATGCATGCTAATTAGGTTGAACACAGTCCATGTCCTACATGACGATCACAGTCCTAACTCCCATATTACAGATGAGGTAAGTGAGGCACAGAGAAGTTAAATGAAATGAGGTCACACAACAGACAAGTGGTGGAGCCAGGATTAGAACCCAGGTCCTTCTGACTACTAGGCCAATGTTGTATCCACTAGGCCATGCTGCTTCTCCATTTGGATTTGGATCCTCAAAAACGTGCTGCAGGTGTATGGGATGGTGCATTTGGAATGTGGGGAAAGGGGTCAGGAAAGGCCAAAAGCCTTGTAACTCTGAAATTAGGGAGGATAAGAGATAGGGGCAGGGTGGGGATGAGGGAGGGTTAGATTTACATATGTGACCAAAAAAGGGTCTAATACATAACCTCTGATAGTACTAGATAGGCAAATTTGCACCTCTGACGGATAGTTTGTTCATTTTTCCTGGGCTTGGTGGACCTAAAATTTGTGTTTGTTCATAATGGCACATTACCTTTGAAGAATCACAGCAAGAAATTTGTTGTTGTCCAGTCTTCTTTTTCTCTCTACTAAGAGTGATCTACTAGTCCTATATATAAAGAAAATAATAAAATTGATTGTGAGTTCAGCACAATAATACAGTTCTTTGGGAATATGCCTTTCCTCTTTTAGGCCACCAGGGTTATTAATTCATTCATTCATTCGATTGTATTTATTGAGCGCTTACTATGTGCAGAGCACTGTACGAAGTGCTTGGGAAGTACAAGTCATCAACATATAGAGATTGTCCCTACCCAACAATGGGTTCACAGTCTAGAAGGGGAAGACAAGAAACAAAACAAAACACGTAGACAGGTGTCAAAACCGTCAGAATAAATAGAATTGTAACTATATGCACACATTAATAGAGTAGTAAATATATGCAAGTAAAATAAAAAGAGTAATACATATGTACAAATATATACAAGTGCTGTAAGGAGGCAAGGAGGTAGGGCAAGGGGGCAATGGGAAGGGGAGGAGGAGAGAAAAAAGGGGGCTTATCATCCCCATAAGCTGTTCTGGACATTTAACTCATTCATTCATTCATTCATTCAATCGCATTTATTGAGTGCTTACTGTGTGCAGAGCACTGTACTAAGCGCTTGGGAAGTACACGTTGGCAACATATAGTGACGTTCTCTACCCAGAAACGGGCTCACAGTCTAGAAGGGGAAGACAGACAACAAAACAAAACATGTGGTCAGGTGTCAAGTCAGAATAAATAGAAGTAAAGCTAGATGCACATCACTGACAAAATAAATAGAATAGTAAATATGTACAAGTAAAATAAACAGAGTAATAAATCTGTAAAAACAGATGCTGTCAGGAGGGGAAGGAGGTAGGGCGGGGGGGATGGGGAGGTGTAAAGGAAACACGGGGCTCAGTCTGGGAAGGCCTCCTGGAGTAGGTGAGCTTTCAGTAGGGCTTTGAAGGGAGGAAGAGATTGAGCTTGGCGGATGTGCGGAGGGAAGGCATTTCAGGCCAGGGGGAGGACATGGGACAGGCGAGAACGAGGTACAGTGAGGAGGTTAGCGGCAGAGGAGTGGAGGGTGCGGGCTGGGCTGTAGAAGGAGAGAAGGGAGGTGAGGTAGGAGGGGGCGAGGTGATGGAGAGTCTTGAAGCCGAGAGTGAGGAGTTTTTGCCTGATGCATAGGTTGACTGGTAGCCACTAGAGATTTTTGAGGAGCGGAGTAACATGCCCAGAGCATTTCGCCACAAAGATGATCCGGGCAGCAGCATGAAGTATAGACTGAAATGGGGAGAGACAGGAGGATGGGATATGAGAGAGGAGGCTGATGCAGTAATCCAGTCGGGGTAGGATAAGAGATTGAACCAGCAAGGTAGCTTTTTGGATGAAGATGGAAGGGCGGATCTTGGCAATGTTGTGGAGGTAAGACCAGCAGGTTTTGGTGATGGATTAGATGTGAGGGGTAAACAAGAGAGCAGAGTCGAGTATGACACCAAGGTTGCGGGCTTGTGAGACAGGAAGGATGGTAGTGCCGTCTACAGTGATGGGAAAGTGAGGGAGTTTGGGAGGGAAGATGAGTTCAGTCTTGGACATATTGAGTTTTAGATGTCGGGCAGAGATCCAGATGGAGATGTCCTGAAGGCAGGAGGAGACCCTAGCCTGAAGGGAGGGAAAGAGAGCAGAGGCAGAGATGTAGATTTGGGTGCCCATCCTCAGGCCCCTTGTTATTCCCCCTCCTGCATCCCTCACTCCCAACTTTCTGGCCACCCACTTCATTAGGAAAATTAACACCATCAGGTCTGAGCTCCCCAAAGTCACCCTTCCCACTTCTCCAGCCCCCCGGCTCTCAACCCCTTCCTCTACTTTCCCACCCTTCCCAGCAGTATCTTCAGAGGAGGTTTCCTCCCTCCTCTCATGTGCCACCCCTCCACTTGTGCTTTGGACCCCATTCCCTCTCACCCCTTCCCTCCTCCCCTCCTTAGCTTCCATCTTCAACTGCTCACTCTCCAACTTCTTCTTCCCCTCTTCCTACAAACATGCCCACTTCTCCTCCATCCTAAAAAACCCTGCCTTTGAACCCACTGACCCCTCCAGTTATCACCCTATCTCCCTCTTACCCTTCCTTTCCAAAACTCCTAGAGCATGTCCTCTACACTCACTGCTTCGAATTCCTCTCCCCCAACTCTCTCCTTGACCCCCTCCAAACTGGTTTCCATCCCCTCCACTCCTCAGAAACTGCCCTTTCAAAGGTCACCATTGACCTCCTTCTTGCCAAATCCAAGGACTCCTAGTCTATCCTAATCCTCTTCGACCCCTCAGCTTCCTTTGACACTGTCGACCATATTCTTCTCCTCAGCACGTTATACAACCTTGGCTTCACTGACTCCATTGTCTCCTGGACAGGGGTCGACGGCGTTACAGGTGAAAACAAGGCATAGTGAGAAGATTAGCACCAGAGGAGTAGAGTGTGTGGGCTGGGATATAGAAGGAGAGAAGGGAGAAGAGGTAAAAAGGGGCAAGGTGATGGAGAGCTTTGAAGCCAATAGTGAGGATTTTTTGTTTGATATGAGATTAATAGGCAACCACTAGAGAATTTTGAGGAGTGGGGTGACATGCCCAGTATGTTTCTGTAGAAAGATAATCCGGGAAGCAGAGTGAAGTAAAGACTTCAGTGGGAAGAGACAGGAAGTTGGGAGGTCAGAAAGGATGCTGATGCAGTAATTCAGTCAGGATAGGATGAGTGATTGTACTAACGCGGTAGAGGTTTGGATGTCAACGAAAGGATAGGTCTTGGTGATGTTGTGAAGGTGAGACCGTCAGCTTTGGTGACAGAATGGACATGTGGGGTGAATGAGAGGGCGGAGTCAAGGATGACATCAAGGTTGCGAGTTTGTGAGGCAGGAAGGATTCATTTAATCATTTATTTAGCGCTTACTGTGTGTAGAACACTGTACTAAGCGCTTGAACTTTACTAAGTGCTTGAACTTTACTAAGCACTTGAAGAATGGTAGTGTGGTCAACAGTAACGGGAAAGTCAGGGAGAGGAGAGGGTTTGGGAGGGAAGATAAGGAGCTCTGTCTTGGATATGTTGAGTTTGAGATTGCGAGAGAACATTGAAGTAGAGATGTCTTGAAGACAGGAGGAGATTCGTGCCTGGAGGGAGGGAGAGAGAACTGGGGTGGATGTAGATTTGGGTATCAGCCACATATAGATGATAGTTGAAGCCCTGTGAGGGAATGAGTTCACTAAAGGAGTGAGTGTACATGGAGAATAGAAGGGGACCACGAACTGACCCTTGAGGAAGCCCTACAGTTACGGGATGGGAGGGGAAGGAGAAGCCAGGAAAGGAGACTGCGAATTAGCAGCCAAAGAGATGAGAGCAGAATCAGGAGGGGACAGAGTTAGTGAAGCCAAGGTTGGATAACGTGTTGAGGAGATCGGGGTGGACAACAGTGTCAAAGGCAGCTGAAGATTCGGATGGAGTAGGAGCCGTTGAGCTTGGAAAGGCGAGGTCATTGGTGACCTATGAGAGGGCGGATTCCGTGGAGTGGAGGGGGTGGACACCAGATTGGAGGGGGTTGAAGAGAGAGTTGGAGGAGAGGAATTCGAGGCAGCGTGTATAGATGACTCACTTCAGAAGTTCGGAAAGGAAGGGCAGGAAGGAGATAGGGCGCTAATTGGAGGGGGCTATGGGGTCAAGGGAGGGTTTTTTAGGATGGGGATTCGTGGGCATGTATGAAGTCAGAGGGGAAGAGGCCATTGGAGGTTGAGCAGGCGAAGATGGAAATTATGGAGGGGAGGAGGGAAGGGGCAAAGTTTTTATAAGGTGGGAGGGAATGGGGTCTGACGAGCAAGCGGAGGGGGTGGCACATGAGGAGGCAGGAGATCTCTGAAGATACTTCTGGGAAGGATGGGAAAGTAGAAGGGTGGTCGAGAGGAGGAGGAGGGGTGATTTTTGGGAGCTCCGACCTGATGATATTATTTTTCATAATGAAGTAGTTGTGGGAAAGGAATGTGGGGAGTGGGGGTCTTAGGATGAGGGTGATGGGCATGGGTGTCAACAAGGGAAGAGAAATAGTTTTGCCAGGCAGAGAGGGCACATTTAAAGCAAGAAAGGACAAACTAAAAATGGACGTTTGGCCTGTTGTTTAGATTTCCACCAGCAGCATTTAGCGGCTCAAGCATAAGAGCGAAGGAGGTGGACTGTGGTAGTGATCCAGGGCTGTGGTTTAGTGGTGCAAGAGTGATAAAGGGTTAGGGGAGCGAGTGAATTGAGGTGAGTAGAGAGGATGGAGTTGAGAACATCTATTTGTTCATCAAGAGAGGGTAGAGTGGGTAGGGATGACTATTTGGGGTGTGATGCGCTGAGAGAGATGGATGGGGTCGAGAGCGTGGTGGTCTCTGTGAAGGAATAGTACAGATTTGTGGGGAGAAGGAGTGTGAGAGAGGAGGCAAGTGAGAAGGTTGTGGTTAGAGAGCGGGATTTCAGAGTTGGTGAGGGTGGAGATTGTGCAGCAGTTAGAGATGATACAATCGAGTGTGTCCAAGTGAATGAAGGGGTGAGGTGGAGTGGAGCAGAAGGTTGGAGGAGTTGAGGAGTGATAGAAGGAGGGTGGCAGAGGAGTCACCGGGATCATCGTTGTGGATGTTAAAGTCTCTAAGGATGAAAGTGAGCATGGAAAAAGAGGGAAAGAAGGTGAGAAAGGGGTCAAAATGGTTAAATAATTTGGAGGTGGGACCAGGGGGGCAGTATATGACAGCTACAAGAGTCTGGAGGGGGTGGTAGAGGCTGATGATTTGGCCTTCAAAAGAGGGGAAGGAAAGGTAAGGGGGAGGAGGGGTGATGCTGGTAGAAATACTGGCATTCCTGTGTTACTGGCTGCTGCTGTGGAAAATGTGGTTCAGCAAGCACAACCCCAGCGGCAATGAAACTCGACTCAGCTGGATGAGGCTGCCATCTGAATAGGGTGACCACCGATGAAATGCAAAAATACAGAGGCTGGAGTTGGTAGTGATGGTGCTTATCTTGCTGACCTCCCAACCTCCCACCTCTCCCCACTCCAGTCCATCCTTCACTCTACTACCTGGATCATCTTTCTACAGAACCATTCATCCTCTCTCCTAAAATATCTCTAATGGTTGTCTATCCACCTCCGTATCAAACAAAAGCTCCTCATCATTGACATTAAAGCTCTCCATCTCCTTCCCCCTCCTACCTCACTTTGCTTCTCTCCTTCTACAACGCAGCCCACACACTCTGCTCCTCTATTGCTAACCTCCTCACTGTGCCTCGATCTCGTCTGTCTCGCCGATGACCCTTGGTCCATGTCCTACCTGTCGCCTGGAACGCCCTCCCTCCTCAAATCTCCCAAACAATTACTCGCCCTCCCTTCAAAGCCTTACTGAAGACACATCTCCTCCAGGAGGCCTCCCGAGACTAAGCCCCACTTTTCCTAATCTCCCACTCTCTTCTGGATTCAAGACATGAATGAGTTATCCAAGGGAGTGGATGTAAATGGAGAATAGAAGGGGGACCCAGAACCGGTCCTTGAGGAACTCCCACAATTAGAGGGTAAGAGGAAGAAGAGGAGCCTGAAAAAGAGAATGAGAATGAGTAGCCAGAGAGACAGTAGAACCAGGAGTCTAGGCCACATCCTGCCTCTCGCCCACAACCTCTCACCCACATCCTGCTTCTGTTCTGCAATGACCTACTTCTTCAAGTTAGAAACAATTGCTCTCTCCTACTTCAAGGCCTTATTGAAGGCACAGCTCCTCCTAAAAGCCTTCAATGACTACATCCTCCTCTCCTCTTCCCCTATTCCCTTCTGCATCGCCCTGACTTGCTCCGTTCATTCATCATCCCCACCCCCAACCGTCAGTCCCATGGTACTTATGTATATGTCTGTAAATTCTTTATTTATTTCTGTATATTTATGTCTGTCTCTTCCTCTAGACGGTGAGCTCATTGTGGGCAGAAAATATGTCTGTCTTTTAATTGTACTCTCCCAAGCACTTACTACAGTGGTTTGCGCACAGTACGTTTTCAATAAATAAATTTGAATGAAAGCAGAGGACAGTGTCAGTGAAACAGGGACAATATTTCCAGGAGATGAGGAGTTTGATGATGTCGAAGGCAGCTGAGAGGTCGATGAGGATTAGGACGAAGAACAGACGACTGGATTTTTCAAGACCCTCGACCTCTCAGCTGCCTTTGACGTTGTGGACCATCCCCTTCTCCTCAATACGTTATGCAACCTTGGCTTCACGGACTCCGTCCTCTCCTGATTCTCCTCATATATCTCCTGCCATACATATATCTCCTGCCATACATTCTCAGTCTCCTTCGTGGGCTCCTTCTCCCTCTCACATCAACTTACTGTAGGGGTTCCTCAAAAGTCAGTTTTTGGCCCCCTTCTGTTTTCCATCTATACTCACTCCCTTGGTAAACTCATTCGCTCCCATGGCTTCAACTACCATCTGTACGCAGATGCAAAGTAAACATACTTGTTCCGTTTTGCTGTCTGTTTCCCCCTTCTAGACTGTGAGCCCGTTATTGGGTAGGTACTGTCTCTATATGTTGCCGAATTGTACTTTCCAAGCTCTGCACACAGTACGTGCTCAATAAACACGATTGAATGAATGAATGAATGAATGAATGCCCTAAATCTCTGCCCTGCATCCCTCCCCCGTGATTTCTGTAAAGGAGTCAGTGAGGGAGGGAGGTCTTAGTTCCTTCATTCACAGTTCACAGCATTTGGTAAAATCCTCCCTTTACTCTCCTTCAAAACTGCTACCATGCTGATCCAAGCTGGTCTGGGAGTCAGAAGGCTATGGATTCTAATCCTCACTCTGCCCTTGTCTGCAATGCGTTCTTGGGCATGTCACTTCACTTCTCCGGGCCTCAGTTCCCACATCTTTAAAATGTGGATTAAGACTGGGAGCCTGATGTGGGACAGAGACTGTGTCTAACCTGACTATTTTGTATCTCTTCCAGTGCTTAGTATACTGACTGGCCATAACATTTAACAAATTCCATATTTGTCTTTCCTCTGGGCCTCAGTTCCCTCATCTTTACATGGGGATTAAGAATGTGAGCCCTATGTGGGACAGGCACTATATCCTACCTGACTAATTTGTCCCAGGGCTTAGAACAGTCTTGGCACATAGTAAGCAGCTCTGGAGCTCTGGATAAGGAGCTCTGTCTTGGAAATGTTGAGTTTGAGGTGGCGGGAGGACGCCCAAGTGGTAATATCCTGAAGGTAGAAGGATATATGAGTCTGGAGGGAGGTAGAGAGGACAGGAGAGGAGGTATAAATTTGGGTGTCATCCACATAGAAACTATACTTGAAGCCGTGGAAGCGAATTAGTTCACCAAGGGAGTGAGGGTAGATGGAGAATAGAAGGGGAATGAAAACTGACCCTGAAGGACTCTTACAGTTAGGGGATGGGAGGGGGAGGAGGATTCCGTGAAGGAAACTGAGAATGAACGGCCAGAGAAATGAGAGGAGAACCAAGAGAGGATGGAGTCCGCAACCTTGGTGTCATCCTCGACTCCATTCTCTCATTCACTCCACAGATTCAATCTGTCACCAAAACCTGCCGGTCTCACACAACATGGCCAAGATCCGCCCTTTCCTTTCCATCCAAACCGCTACCTTGCTGGTTCAATCTCTCATCCTATCCCGACTGGATTACTGCATCAGCCCCCTCTCTGATCTCCCATGCTCCTGCCTCTACCGGCTTCAGTCTATACTTCACTCTGCTTCCCGGATTATTTTTGTACAGAAACACTCTGGGCATGTTACTCCCATCCTCAAAAATCTCCAGTAGCTACCAATCTGCGCATCAGGCAGAAACTCCTCACCTTCGGCTTCAAGGTTCTCCATCACAGACTGTGAGCCCACTGTTGGGTAGGGACTGTCTCCATACGTTGCCAATGTGTGTTTCCCAAGCGCTTAGTACAGTGCTCTGCACACAGTAAGCGCTCAATAAATACGATTGATGATGATCACCTCTCCCGCTCCTACCTCACCTCCCTTCTCTCCTTCTACAGCCCAGCCTGCACCCTCCGCTCCTCTGCTGCTAATCTCTTCACCGTACCTCGTTCTCACCTGTCCCGCCATCGACCCCCAGCCCACGTCATTCCCCTGGCCTGGAATGCCCTCCCTCTGCCCATCCGCCAAGATAGCTCTCTTCCTCCCTTCACGGCCCTACTGAGAGCTCACCTCCTCAAGGAGGCCTTCCCAGACTGAGCCTCTCCATCACCCCCATCTTACCTCCTTCCCTTCCCCACAGCACCTGTATATATGTATATATGTTTGTACATATTTATTACTCTATTTATTTATTTATTTTACTTGTACATATCTGTTCTATTTATTTTATTTTGTTAATATGTTTGGTTTTTGTTCTCTGTCTCCCCCTTCTAGGCTGTGAGCCTACTGTTGGGTAGGGACTGTCTCTATATGTTTCCAACTTGTACTTCCCAAGCGCTTAGTACAGTGCTCTGGCCACAGTAAGTGCTCAATAAATATGAGTGATTGATTGATTGATTGATCAATAAATACGATTAAATGAATGAATGAATGGAGTCAGTGAAGCCAAGTTTGGATAAGATGTTGAGGAGAAAATGGTGGTAGACAGTGTCAAAGACAGCTCAGCGGTCGAGGAGGATTAGGGTAGAGTAAGAGCCATTGGATCTGGCAAGAAGGAGGTCACTGATGACCTTTGAGAGGGTAGTTTCAGTGAAATGGAGGTGGCAGAAGCCAGATTGGAGGGGGTCCAGGAGAAAGTTGGAGGAGAGCATGTCCAACTCTGACTTGCTCAGTTGGAAAGAATATTGCAGTCAAATGACTACCAACTCTATTGTACATTCCCAAGCGCTTAGTATAGTGCTCTGCACACAGTAAGTACTCAATAAATACTATTGACTATTTGATTGGAACTAGTCTAGTAAAGAACCTTTAAAAATCACAAGTTTTCTAGGAATGAAAATTTGACTATATTTCAGGTGTTCAGAGTCTCGAAAAGCAGCATTCATCTTTTGCCTCTTTTTAATATATTTAGCTATATGTCTGAGGATATGAGTGTGAACAAAGCAGCATGGCTTTAGTGAGAATCAGTATGGTTAAGTTTATAGAGCATGGGCTGTTAGAAGGACCTGGGTTTTCATCTTGGCTTTGCCACATGTCTGCAATGTGACCTTGGGCAAGTCACTTAACTTCTCTAGGCCTCAGGTACCTCATCTATAAAATGGGAATTAAGAGTGTGAGCCCATGTGAGACAGGGACTGTGTCCAACTTGATAAACTTGTATCTACCCCAGTGCTTAGAACAGCACTCGGTACATAGTGAGTGTTTAAGAAGTACCATTATTATTTATTGTTATTATTATTTAAAAAGGAGGACAACTAAGAGCTACCCATCAGTGGGTTTCTCTTTTTCGATTTAATAATTGTATTTGGTTAGCACTTGCTATGAGACCAAGCACTGCGATAGATAAAATACAATCAGAAAAAGTCTCCATCCCACATGGGGCTCACAGTCTAAGAAGAAGGAGGAGCAGGTATTTATGCTGCCTTTACAAATGAGGACACCTAGTGACAGAGAAGTTAAGTAATTTGCCCAATATTATATATAGGTGAGTGGCAAAGTCAGGATTCAAATGCAGGTCTCATAATTCCTAATCCTGCGCTCTTTCTACTAGGTCACATTTCTAATCTCTCCTTCTACACTCAAACTCATAATCACTCTCACACTCTCATACTACAACCCAGCCCTAACAATTTGCTCCTCTAATAATAACCTTCTCACCGTGCTTCATTCTTACCTGTCTCGTCTCTGACCCCTAGCCCATATCCTGTCTCTGGCCTGAAGTACCTTCTCCCCTCAAATCAGACAGACAATTACTCTCCCCACCTTCAAAGCCTTATTGAAGACACATCCCCTCCAAAAGGCCTTCCCAGACTAAGCCCCCCTTTCCTCTTCTCCCCCTCCCTCTGCGTCTTTCTGACTTACCGTCATTGTTCTTCCCCACTACCAGCCCCATAACACTTATGTATATATCTGTAACTCAGTTATTTGTATTTATTTCTGTCTCCCCACTCTAGACTGTAAGGTTGTTTTGTGCAGGAAATGAGTCTGTTTATTGTTGTATTGTACTCTCTCAAGTACTCAGTACAGTGCTCTCCACACAGTAAGTACTTAGTAAATACAATTGAATGAATAAATAAATTAATAATAATAATGATAATGACATTTATTAAGCACTTACTATGTGCAAAGCACTGTTCCAAACGCTGGGGAGGTTACAAAGTGATCAGGTTGTCCCACTGCGGGGCTCAGCGTTAATCCCTATTTTACAGATGAGGTAACTGAGGCCCAGAGAAGTGAAGTGATTTGTCCAAAGTCACACGGCTGACAATTGGCAGAGCCGAGATTTGTACCCGTGACCTCTGACTCCAAAGCCCGTGCTCTTTCCACTAAGCCACACTGCTTCTTATGAATGTATGAATGAATGAATGAGTGAATGAACTGCTGGTGTTAGAAGTCCTAAAATTCAACAAAGTGCCCACAGGGAAGCCCATGTGAAAAACCTAGTAAATTGCATTGGCCAGCTCTGGGTTCTGAGGCTGCCAGCCCTGACTTCTGAGATGCTGGATCAAGCATGAAGTCGGAGGCATCAAGATGCTACCTGAGGAGCAGCATGCCATAGTGGATAGAGCACTGGCCTGGGAGTCAGGAGGTCATGGATTCTAATCCTGGCTCTGCCACTTGTCTGTTGTGTGACCTTGGGCAAGTTACTTCACTTCTCTGTGCCTCAGTTACCTTATCTATAAAATGGGGATTGAGACTATGAGCCCCCCATGGGACAGGGGCTCTGTCCAACCTAATTTGCTTGTATCCACCCCAGTGCTTAGTAAAATGCCTAGCACATAGTAAGGACTTGGGAAATACCACAATTAATAATGATAATAATAATAATAACTGGTTCCAGAAGATACTGCAGAAAGGTCAATATCCCTCCAATCTGGAGCCAGCCCTTGGAAGAGAGGCCCAGGACCATCTGCCCTGGGTGCAGATTACAGAATCTGAATGTCAGAGTGCTTGTGTGATGAACAAGGACTAAATTAACTAGCAGGGGTTCTCCCTTTACTCGTGGAACAGGGCAGGTAGAAAATAAAGTGATGGTGATACTGAAATAGAGTTTGAGCTTTAGAGACCTCACTGTATGTGTAGCCTAAATCTCCCAGAAACATAGATTTTAACTAGATAATAAATACACCTAACTGATCCACATCTATGACGCCTGCTTGCTGAGTTGGGTGTTGGGGATTGAACACCATCCCAGGCAAGCAGTCCTTGTTTTGCCATGCCAATAAACCTGTTGACAAAATGCAGGGAAGATAAATGTTCTCAAAGAGTGTATGCAAGCAGGCAAGTCTTTTGACTAGTGGGTAAATGTGGTGGGGAATGACATACCCCAAGGGCTCTAGTTTGGTTTTGAGTGCGGGGGCAAATTAGGGCAGGGCAGTAGTGGGGGCGCATTGAATGGTCAGAACTCTGTACAGACTGATGAGAACCTACGAGAGGGAAATAGGTAAGGAGGGGGAAAGGAAGTTAGAAAGTCAGAAAGGGACCTGGAGAGAAGGGAAAGGGGAGAGAAGAGGGTGAGAAGCAGTGTGGCCTAGGAGATGGAGCATGGGTCTGGAAGTCAGCAGGAACTGGGTTCTAACCCTGACTCCTCCACTTGTCTGCTGTGTCACTTGGGTAAGTCACTTCACTTCACTGGGTCTCAGTCACCTCATCTGTAAAATGGGGATTAAGACTGTGAGCCCTGTGTGGGACAGGGACTGAGTCCAACCACATTATTCTGTATCTAATCCAGCTTTTAGTACAGTTCCAGGCGCATAGTAAATCCTTAATATAAAAAAATGGGGGGAAATTAGGGGAAAAGGAGAGGAAGGGAGTCAAGGTGTTCACCATGGCTGCTGTAGTATTTTTCACCCAGAGTCTGGTCAAGGCAAGCCTCCTACCCTACCAGCCTCAGTGACCCAGGGTGGAGTCTCTCAGTGATGTTCCTATGGGGTTGAAATGCAAGTTTTGATGCCTTTTCCTCCCATGGGCTCCCGCACTCTTCTATTCCTAGAGCAAAATGGAGTGACTGGACTAAGGACAGGGAGTGGTAGAATGGGGCTGAATTCCAACTAATTTCGAAGAGAGGAATAGGGAGGTGATAGAGTATGTACAGCAGCACCTTAACCATGGTCAGACAAGAGGGGTTCTAGTTCTGGGGGAGACCCCTTGTTCAACCATCTCCTCCCACCCACCTTCACGCTCCATTGCTTCCCCACCCTGATGTCCAACTACCTTTTCACCTTCTAATAGAACACACTGTCAACTTCCTACCCCATCCCTCTCATGCTTTAACCAAATTGGACACCCCCTGAATTTCATAATCACTAGTCACTGTACAATCACTAACCTCATCAACTCTGGAATTTAACTTTCTTACCACATTCTCTTGCCCGTTTTCTCTTTCACACATGTCCTCCTGGAAAACGTCCAATGTTTTTTACCCCCTCCATTTATCCAAAGCCACCACAGCTTATCTGGTTTTCCTACCCAAACTCCTCTGTCGTGGTGAACAAATTTATGCCCTCAACTCTGCCCTCTCTTGCTACATCGCTCTCCATTCAGCAATCTCACACCCATCTCCTGTAATGAACCACCCTTACTCCACTCCTCACCCTGGACTTCAAGGCTGTCCATCACCTCGCCCCCTCCTACCTCACCTCCCTTCTCTCCTTCTACAGCCCAGCCCGCACCCTCCGCTCCTCCGCCGCTAATCTCCTCACCGTACCTCGTTCTCGCCTGTCCCGCCATCGACCCCCAGCCCACGTCATCCCCCGGGCCTGGAATGCCCTCCCTCTGCCCATCTGCCAAGCTAGCTCTCTTCCTCCCTTCAAGGCCCTGCTGAGAGCTCACCTCCTCCAGGAGGCCTTCCCAGACTGAGCCCCTTCCTTCCTCTCCCCCTCGTCCCCCTCTCCATCCCCCCATCTTACCTCCTTCCCTTCCCCACAGCACCTGTATATATGTATATATGTTTGTACATATCTATTACTCTATTTATTTATTTATTTTACTTGTACATAGCTATCCTATTTATTTTATTTTGTTAGTATGTTTGGTTTTGTTCTCTGTCTCCCCCTTTTAGACTGTGAGCCCACTGTTGAGTAGGGACTGTCTCTATATGTTGCCAATTTGTACTTCCCAAGCGCTTAGTACAGTGCTCTGCACATAGTAAGCACTCAATAAATACGATTGATGATGATGATGATGCTTGTACTATAGAGTGTTGTTGGTGGAAATTTAGGCATTGGGTCGACTGTCCATCTGAAACTCTCACTCATCTGCTATGTAACTCTGCATCTTCTGCCCAGCCACACTTATTTTCCTCCCATATAGACTTCCATGCCTACTGCCCACATCTTCTATTCTACATTCTTGCCTCCCTCTTTAAATCCCCAGTCCTCCCTTTTCCCTCCTCTTTCAACACGGAAGACCAAAATTGAAAGATATGTTTGAGCTGGAGAGGAGATTTGGGAGTCATTACATAGAGGTGGTAGCTAAAGTCAGGGACACCGATGAATTGCCCATTTTGTTGGAGGGACCCAGAGCAGAGTAATAATAATAATAATAATAATAATAATAATAATAATAATAATAATAATAATTGTTAAACTCTTACTCTGTACCAAGAACTGTACTATGCACTGGGGTAGGTATAAGATAATCAGGCCCCACGTAAGCTTTACAGTCTAAGTAGGAGGGAGGTATTGAATCCCTGTTTTGCAGATGAGGTAGCAGAGGCATAGAGAAAGGGAAATGACTTGCTCAAGGTCATTCAGTAAGCAAGTTGCCAGGATTAGAACCCAAGTCTTCTGACTTCCACACCCAGCCTCTTTCCACTAGGTCACGTTGTCATGTGGGTTGCCCACATTTATTGGATGAGAGGACAATTCAGAGGCAGGCAGAGAACCAGGAGTGTCCTCAAAACAAGACAGAGAGACTCAGGAAGGAAATGGTGATTGACAAGTGAAGGATCCCTCCAATTATAGACCAATTTTCCTCCTATCTTTCCTCTCCAAACCCTTTGAGTGAGTTGTTTACACCTGCTGCCTCCACTTAGTTTCCTATAAATTTATTCTTGATTCCCTTCAATCTAGTTTCCAAACCCCTCACTCCACAGAAACCTCCTTCTCTGAAGTCACCAATTACTTTCTTCTTGCCAAACCAGATGGCCTCCTTGATCTCTCAGCTGCCTTCGATACTGTGGACCACCCCTTTTTCCTTGAAACTATATCCAACCTTGGGTTCACCGATACTGTCCTCTCTTGGTTCTCCTTCCATCTCGCTGACAGCTCCTTCTCAGTCTCTCTCACCAGCTCTCCTTTGCCCCCCATCCTCCTACAGTAGAGGGCTCTTAAGGTCCAGTTCTGGGTCCCCTTTTATTTTCTAAATAAACTGACTCCCTTGGAGAATTCATTCACTCCCACGGCTTCAACTACTATCTCTCCGTGGCTGATGCTCAAGTTTACCTCTCCATCCTTGACCTCTCCCCTTCTCTGCACTTGGGAATTGTTTCCTTCCTTCAGAACATCTCTACCTGGATATCCCTCCAACACCTTAAAGATAACATGTCCAAAACTGAACTTCTCATCTTCCCACTCCAACTCTGTCCTTCCCCTGACTTCCCAGTCACTGTAGACAGTACCACCATTATCCCTGTCTCACATTGCCCCTAACTTTGGTGTTAGCCTCGACTCATCTTTTTCATTCAACCCACATATTCAATGTCACCAACTCCTGTCGGTTCAACCTTCACAACATATCTGAAATCAGCCTTTTTGCTCCATCCAAACTGCTACCACATTAATACAAGCACTTGTACTATCTCATCTTGACTCCTGCATTGGCCTCCTTGGTTATCTCCCTGCCTCCTGTCTCTCTCCACTCCAGTCCACACTTCGCTCTGCTTCCTGGATTATTTTTTCTAAAGAACACTTTCCCCAACTCCTCAAGAACCTCCAGTGCTTAACAATCGATCTCCACATCAAACTCCTTACCATCAACATTATAGCACTCAATCATCTTGCCCCATCCTTCCATACTTTCCTGACATCTTACAACAACCTAGCCCTTACACTTCACTCCTTTAATGACAACCTACATACTGTATCTAGATGATAATAATAAGTAAGTAAGCACTTACTATGTGCACTGTTCTAAGCACTGGGGAGGTTACAAGGTGATCAGGTTGTCCCACGGGGAGCTTACAGTCTTAATCCCCATTCTACAGATGAGGTAGCTGAGGCACAGAGAAGTTACATGACTTGCCCAAAGTCACACAGCTGACAACTTGTGGAACCGGGATTTGAACCCATGACCTCTGACTCCAAAGCCCATGCTCTTTCAACTGAGCCATGCTGCTTCTCTGATCTCGTCTTAATTCACCACTGACTTCTCACTCAAAGTCTGCCTTTTGTCTAGAACGATCTCCCTTTTCTTATTCAACAGACAATCACTCTCACTACCCTCAAAGCTTTATTGGAGACACACCTTATCCAAGAGGCCTTTCCTAAGTATGCCCTCATTTTCTCTTCTCCTACGCTTTTCTTCACTGCCAATATACTTGGATTATCACCCTTAATTAACCCCTCCCTTAGTTCCAAGGAATTTATTCACATATTATATTAATTGTCTCGCACTCTAGACTGTAATCTCATTATGTGCAGGGAACGTGTCTATCAACTCTGTTATATTGAATTTTATACTCCATAAATACAATTGATCGATAGTGTACTAAGTGCCGAAATGCCTACTGTATGATGAGCACTGTCCTGGATGCCTAGTCTGGGCATAATGCTAATCTGAGAGTCTTTTGTTTGTGAAGTGCTGTCCCAAAGACTTACAGAGTAGACAGAAGGAAAGGGAGCAGCCCCATCTTCGAGGGACTTCCAGTGTAATGGGAGAGACAGCAGGCACGAAATGACAGAATAGTTCCTGCCAATAGAGAGCAATGACACTGGGAATTGACCTGACAGATCGATGGACTAGCAAAAATTTAAAAATGACTCCCAAGCAGGTCAGGCAGATGAGTTTCACACTTTTCCCGTGAGTAGTTCTCTCAATCAGTCAATCAATCAATGATATTTATTGAGCACTTACTGTAGGCAGAACTTGGGAGACTGCAATACATCAGCATTGGTAAACGTGTTCTTTTCCCACACAGAGTTCACAGTAAAGAGGAGGAGACAGAGATTAAAATAAATTACTGGTGAAGTAATTCCGAGAGTTCAGGGATATGTATTTAAGAACTCTAGGCCTGCTCTCAGCTCCACTTCACTGTAACTGTGCCCCAGAGGGGTAGGTGGGCCCTGAGTGTGTGGGTAGGCCTGTGGTGCCAACTGGACCCTGAGGATGTGGGCGGGACCTGCGGACTGAAACTCTGGGGAGGGTTTTCTGGGGCACTATCATTTCAGTATCCAGCCCCAGGAGGTGAATTAGTGGAGGCACAGAGGGGATCTGGGGAGTGAGGGGGAATGTACCCAGGGGATCCTACATGCCAGAAGCCTCATAAGGACTGGGGAACCAGCTGAAGGGGTAGGCAGCTCTAAGATTGGCGTGGAGCAGAGCGGGCACAGTGGTAAAGAGTGGGTCAGGAAGTAATCTTTCCTGTAGTCCTCGACATGTCTTTGTGGGGGTGCAAGATAACCCAAGATCTGGATATCTGGGCTGTGGCAGAGTTTGGGTAGTGGTGAACTCTTAGGGAGCTGGGGAGGTTATCCGAGCACTGCTTTTTATGGTATGTGTTACACACTTACGAGGTGCCAGGCACCGTACTAAGAGCTGGGGTAGATATAAACTAATCAGATTGTATACTGTTCATGTTCCATGTGGGGATTTCAGTCTTAAACCCCATTTTACAAATGAGGCAAATGAGGCACAGAGAAAGAAAGTGACTTGGCCAAGTTCTTACAACAGAGATTGGCAGAGCTGGGATTCGAACCCAGGTTCTTCTGACTCCCAGGCCCGTGTTTTATGATGGGGAGGAAGGAAACCAAATCCACTCAAGACACGAGCCCCAAATTAGAGGCTGGGGGCTTCGTGGTGCCTCAGGGAAGGGGACACCTGGCTCCCAGCTCCTCCCCTGTACGGTGTCAAATGAATTCAGGGGCTCAAAAGGCTCAGGCCTCGGGCCCAGGTAGGCAGGGGTCCTGGCTGACTCCCCAAATTTCACCTTCTCTAGACCTGACCAAGATAGCCAAAGCTCAAGCCAGGATAAAGATTGAGTCCTGGTTAAAATAGTGGGTGCAAAGCAGCCTGTGCCCTCATGTCTAGTTCTAAAAAGGGACACTGCCCCATAGGTAGAAAGGCATAGGTAGCACGAGAGAGAAGCTTGCATGTCCCAGGAGAGCCATTAAACCTGCCACCGCCTCTGCCTTCTCTTCCTTCTTCCCAGATAGCCCACCCGAGGGCCTGTGAATGGAGTGCTCTCACCCGTCACCCGGGGACGGGTTCGTTCGGGAATTGGCACTGTGAGAGAGAGAGAGAGACCGGGGACAAAAAGCCCAAGTTTTATACAAAATTTATTCCAAGGGGAGAATTGAATTATTTGAGTACTTTGGAGACAGTGAATTGAATTATTTGATTATTTTGGACGAGGCGAATTGAACCTCCCTTTAGAGAGGAATATGATTACTTAATTATATTAGAGCTTTCCTACTGGAAGGAGTATACATACGTGTTATTCGTGCATGGCAAAACCCCCCAGGTCTCACCCAGGAGGAATTGCTTATAGTTTGTTTGCACGTGATGAGGCGGCTAGCTCTCACCCACGTGCACTTCCCACTTGGGAGGAATCCACTTATGTGTTACACACCCATGGCAAAGCGCCTGACTTTCAGCCCCACAAACGTTCAGAGGTATGGGACCCTCACCCATCCCATGGCTCCTCACTTGGTGCAGGCAGAGCGGGCATCTCATGTTCTGGGCAGAAATGACCTGCAGCCGACAGCTGCAAGTCTTGATCTGCTGCCCAGAAGGTCAGAGGCCGCAGGTATTTATCACCTGTGCTTCGAGGTCATTCCAGCTTCCGGCCTCAGTTTATACAATCTCTACCCTCCCGCTTCCTCCATACCTAATTAAATTGGCACAGGGGCGAGGGACACCTTCAAAGCCCTACTGAGAGCTCACCTCCTCCAGGAGGCCTTCCCAGACTGTACACCTTTTTCTTCTCCTCCTCCCCATCCCCCCCGCTCTACCTCCTTCCCCTCCCCATAGCACCTATATATATGTTTGTACAGATTTATTACTCTATTCATTTTACTTATACATATTTACTATTCTATTTATTTTACTTTGTTAATATGTTTTGTTTTATTGTCTGTCTCCCACGTCTAGACTGTGAGCCCATTGTTGGGTAGGGACCGTCTCTATATGTTGCTAACTTGTACTTCCCAAGCGCTTAGTATAGTGCTCTGCACACAGTAAGTGCTCAATAAATACGATTGAATGAATGAATATTACCTGCTTGGGCTGTCAATCTAGCAGTTTTGGTTGTGAGGGCGGTGTCCTTCGAAATTCCACCTTGCTGGCGTTGTAACATTTGACCTTGAGATTATGGGTACCCCGGGGTCACCTTGGGACAAGGGGTGAACACAAATAGATGCTCTTCACCAATGCTGATCACACCTGGCCCTGGCTGTTCATCTCCAGGAGGAAGGCCGGTGATTCTGTGGCTAGGAGGGGGTCCCTAGATTCATTCATTCATTCAATCGTATTTATTGAGCGCTTACTGTGTGCAGAGCACTGTACTAAGCGCTTGGGAAGTACAAGTTGGCAACATAATAGTGCCAACTAGATGGTGCTGCATAGAGGTGGGGAGATATGAATGTGTTGTGTAAGTGCCATAGAGGTGACCCTTGTCTGCCAGTTCTGTACTAAGGGGGGAGGGGGCGGGTGTAGGATGTGGATCCACACCATCCAGACCAGGACACAACTGGGATGGGGACTGGCAATCAAGTCAGGGAGTTCTGTCTTGGACGTGGTGGTGGGGTGTGGATGATACCTCGGGGTAAGCAACGGAAAGAAGATCAATCAGGAGATAAATCCATGGTCCACCTAGCCCTTGACTCCTCCCTGCCCCCTGCTTGCAGGAGATCCCTGAGACCCAACCTCACCATGGATCAACAGAACCAATCCACCGTGACCGAGTTCATCCTCCTGGGTCTGTCCAGTAGCACAGAATTGCAGCCGATCATCTTCATGCTGATCCTCACCATGTACCTGATCAACCTGGCTGGAAACAGCCTGATCGTCACGGTCGCCTGGACTGACCCCAAGCTGCGGACCCCCATGTACTTCCTGCTCAGTCAGCTCTCCTGTGTGGACATGACCTTCTCCTCAATCACCGTACCACAGTTCCTAGTCCACATCTTCTCCAAGCATAAAGCCATCCCGTATGGCAGCTGCTTTGTCCAGATGGCCTTTTTCTTGGCCATGGGCAACATGGAGGGTTACGTGCTGGCCACCATGGCCTATGACCGCTACGTGGCCATCTGCATGCCCCTGCACTATGCCGCAGTCATGACCCAGGAGCTCTGCATGCGCGTGATGGTTGGGTCCTGGGTCCTGGTGACCCTTCATGGTGCTCTGCATGGCATCCGGCTGTCTGTGGCATCCTACTGCAACAATCGCATCCTGCACTTCTTCTGTGACATTCCCTTCCTGGTGTCACTTGCCTGCCCCAAGCCCTTTCTGAATGACCTGGTGGTCTTCACCGAGGGAATCATTGTGGTCGTCTCCCCCTTCCTCTTCATCTTGGCCTCCTATACCCGCATCGGAGCCACCGTGCTACGCCTGCGCTCGGCTGAGGGGCTGCGCAAAGCAGTGTCCACCTGCGGCTCCCACGTGTTGGTGGTGACACTGTTCTATGGCACGGTAATCCACTTGTACTTCCAGCCCCCCGGCCACTCCAGCCTGGAGCAGGACCGACGTGTTGCTGTCCTCTACACAGTGGTATCTCCCATGCTGAACCCGCTCATCTACAGCCTGAGGAATCGTGATGTCCAAGGGGCTATGTGCAGGCTTCTGAGGAAGGGCCTTTGGCAGCCCAGCTGACAAGCCAATACCTTACCATCCCCCCTTCCCCTTTCCTCTGATCAATCATGACCTCAGACCCCTAATCCCCTTGTACACGCTAAAGAGGAAATTTGGAGCCACTATATACACCCGGGATGGCCAGAGATGGCAGTCTGATTTGGCCCCGTGGACATCATTTGGAGTAACCCGGCCACCCCACTGGTCTTCTGGGAGTCTGCCCCATTCTTGCTCGGTTTAGCTGATTGCCAATAGTACTTGAGCCCCCTGTGGTAGGGGTAATGCTAGAACTGTCCCAGGAAGAGTTTCCATCTTCTGCTAGCCTCCTGTGCAGAACTGAGCCGGGGGACTCAGCTGGAGGTGGAGGGGATCCGGTCTGGGGACTTAGCCAGTGCAGTCTGGGGTGCAGAAAGGAACATAACAAGAAGATAGTGAATCTAGGTTTGTTCGTGAGATAAAAACCCTGTTCATACGTCCACTTTGGACAGGCCAGATAGGGCCAGGTTGATTGGGAAGCAGGCATCCAGGTGGCCAAATCCAGGTGGGCAGACAATACACCAGGGCACTGACTCAGGGGTACCTCTGCGTTGTGGGACTGGATTTGTTGAGATGCTCTGTTACCTGTAATGATGTCATCTTGTTCTCAGCTCTTTCCCCGCTCCATACTGATGCTGCACGTGTTCAGTATTGCTGCTGCTGCTGCTGCTGCTGATGGCTCTCCTGAACACCCACACCAGCTTTGAATTCAGTGAGTCATGACATTTTTTTTGGTATTAAAAGGGGAAAGGGTATGAATCTGTAGCTCCTCAACTCTCAACATGTCCGGGTGGGGCCAACTTTCTGAGAGTGAGGGTGGAAGACTGCCATGCTAGAATAGAACTGTACCAGACACTGATCACTGGACGGTTCCCATGTCAGTTCAGAGGGCTGAAACTAGGAGTCATGGGATGGTGACAGTGATTCCTTGTGATTCTCAGATGGTCTGCTAAGGAAGCTCCGGTAGTTGGGGGTGTGGTCGGGGTGGATGCTGGGGTCCCATGATAGCAGCAAACTTAGGCAGGGGTGGAATGTGGCGGGGAACAGACTGGCTGGACATAGGATAGGGAGGGGCGGCCACAGAGGCAAGGAGGAGGAGGAGGCCCCGACCCTCACTGGCTAATCTCAATCCCTTCATAGTGGGACTCTAAACTTTGGAGGGAACATGGGGAATTTCTGGCCATTTTCTGGTGGTCTGATCCCATTACCCTAGGGATCCGACTTCCACAAGGCTGCCCTGGTGGGGACAGTCAGGAAGGTCATGAGTGCCTGAGCTGAGTCTTGGGGAAGGACGCAGCCGAGTGAGGCCTGTTGTACCTTCACTGCATTATGGGAAAGCTTCTCATCATCACTGACCCGTTGCTGAGCCAGTTACTGCTCCTCTTTGCCATCACCTAAACCTGGCTCTTCCCAGATGACACTCTCCCCTGCCGTTACCTCTAGAGGTACCTCATCTTTTCCCATTCCCTGAGATGCCCTGGGAAAGGGGGAGGAGTCGGCTTCCTTCTTGTTCTCCAATGCCATTTTCACACGATTCCACCTCCTTATCTCTCTGTTTCCCTTTCTTTGAAGCCCATATCACCCAACTCTATCACCCTCTCCAGATGCTATTCACAGTCATCTACAGCCACCCAGGCCCCACCTCCTCTGCCTGGGGACGTTATTTCTTCATCCTTATTGACTCCCGTGCCCATTGCCCTTGCCAGTTATTTCAGATTTTTAACTCCCTCCTCAAATCCCCATCCTCCCCTCTCCAATTCCCCCATCTCTTGCTCCCAGTGGCCTGGCCACGATTTTCACTGAGAAAATTGAAAACGTTAGACGTGATCTCCCTAAAATCTTCCCTACTCCTCTCCAGTCCCTCCCTCTTTCTGCCCTTTCAACTCTCCCATCTTTCCCAGGAGTACCTCCACAGGAGATCTCCAACTTTCTCTCAAAATCCATCCCCTCCACCTGCACCTCCAATCCTAACCTTCTGCACCTTATCAAAAGCACATGTCCTCTCCTTTCTTCCCTCTCTGACTGCCATCTTCAACTGTTAACTCTCCAATGGTTTTTTCCTCACTGCTTTCCAACATGCTCATTTCTCCCCTATCCTAAAAATAAAATCCTCTCTTGACCCCACGGCTCCCTCCAGTTATGGCCCTATCCTCTTTCTACGATTCCTCTCTAAGGTCCTAGAACGTGGTGTCTAAGCCCATTGTCTTCATTTCCTCTCCTCCAATTCTCTCATTGACCCCCTTCAATCTGACTTCCTCCCCCTGCTCTACACAGAAATTTCCCTTTCATAGGTCACCATTGGTCTCCTTGTTGCCAAATCCAATGGCCTCTACTCCATCCTAATCCTTCTCTATCTTTCAGCTGCCTTCGACATTGTTGACCACGCACTTTTCCTGGAAACATTTACCAACTTTGGCTTCACTGACAATGTCCTCTCCTGGTTCTCCTCCCATCTCTCCGACCATTTGTTCTCAGTGTTTTTTGTGGGCCCCTCCTCTGCCTCCCACCACATAAGTATGGGAGTCCCTTAAGGCTCAGTTCTGAGTTGCTTTTTATTCTCCACCTAAACCCATTCCCTTGGAAAACACGGTCGTTTCTATGGCTTCAACTACCATCTATATGTGGATGATTCGCCAATCTACTTCTCGAGCAGCCCCCTCTACAGTCTTACGTTTTCTCCCCTCTCCTGGACATCTCTACTTGTATGTTTTCCCAACACCTCAAACATAACAGGTCCAAAATTCCTCATCTTCCCACTCAAACCCTGTCCTTCCCCTGATCTTATCATCATTGTAGACAGCACCATCATCCTCACTACCTCACAAACCTATAAGTTTGGTTTTGCCCTTGACTCATCTCTCTCATTCAACCCACATATTCAACCTTTCACCAATTCCTTTTAGTTCAACTTTCACCACATAGCTAAAAGCCACCATTTTCTCTCCATCCAAACTGTATGTATCCCATAAGTCCAAGCACATGTCTTATTCCACCTTAATTACAGCATCAGCCTCCTTGCTGACCTCCCTGCTTCCTGTCTTTCCCCACCTCAACCCATACTTCACTCTGCTGCTTAGATCATTTTCCACAAAAACGTTAGGTCCATGTCTTCCCGCTCCTCAAGAAACTCTATTGGTTGCCCATCCACCTCCACATCAAACAGAAACTATTTACCGTCGGCTTACCCCTTATCCCTTTCTACCTTACCTCGCTCCTTTCCTTCCACAACCAGCTAACAAAGTTTGCTCCTCTAATGCCACTCTGACGACTGTACGTCTATCTCATCTGTCTCACCACCGACCTCTCACTCATGTCCTGCCTCTGGCTAGAATGCTCTCCCTCTTCATATCCAACAGACAATCACGTTCCCCACCTTCAAAGCCTTACTGAAAGCATGTCACCAGCAAGAAGCTGTCCCTTAGTTCTCCTCTCCTCTTCTCCCACTCCTTTCTGCGATGTCCTGACTTGCTCTCTTCAATCATCCCCCTGACCCCCTCCACAGTCCCCAGCAAATATGCATAAATCTGTAGACTGTGAGCTCATTGTGGGCAAGGAATGTGTCTATTTGTTGTTGTATTGTACTCTCCTAACCGTTCAGTACAGTATTTTGCACACAGTAAGTGCTCAATAAATATGCTTGAATTATTTATTTATTCATTCATTCATGCATTTACTTATCCATATTAATGTCCCTCTGGACTGTGAGCTCGTTGCGGGCATGGAATGTGCCTGCTTATTCTTATATTCTAGTCTCCCAAATGCTTAGTACAGTGCTTTGTATACAGTAAGTGCTCAATAAATACAATTGAATGAATTAATAACTCTTCAGGAACTGATCTCTGTTTCCCCAAAATCAAAGCTGGGACAACAAAAATGATTAGAGAGAAGGTAAAAATAGTATCAAAACTAAACCCTGTTTCTGTCACAGTAGGCTTCCTGGTCTGATGAGAAGATTCAGGATATCAGGAATTTATTCTTAACCCTGTTATTGGGGAGCTGGCAAACTCAGGCAATGCAGTTTACCTCTCTAATTCTCAGTTTCCCCATTAGTCATCAGCCACCCATGGCTGAATTTCACCCATAGTGGTGTCTTCTCCAACACTCCCCTTAGTTCCCAGCATAAACCTGAAAACCAGTTGGCCCATTCCTGTGTATTGGCTGCTGCTGTGGGCCACGGACTGTGGAAACAGAAGGGCAGTCATTCATTCAGTGAATCAATCATAGTTATTGAGCTCTTACAGTGTGCAGGGCACTGTACTAAGTACTTGGGAGATTACAATATAACAATGAGCAGACACAGTCCCTGCCAACCACAAGCTTACAACCCAGTATGTCCAAGACTGAACTCCTTATCTTCCCTCCCAAACCCTGCCCTCCCCCTGACTTTCCCGTCACTGTAGACGGCACTACCATCCTTCCCATCTCACAAGCCCGCAACCTTGGTGTCATACTCGACTACGCTCTCTCATTCACCTCTCACATCCAATCCGTCACCAAAACCTTGCCGGTCTCACCTCCACAACATCACCAAGATCCTCTCTTTCCTCTCCATCCAAACCGCTACCTTGCTGGTTCAATCTCTCATCCTATCCCGACTGGATTACTGCATCAGCCTCCTCTCTCATCTCCCATCCTCCTGTCTCTCCCCACTTCAGTCTATACTTCACGCTGCTGCTTGGACCATCTTTGTGCAGAAACGCTCTGGGCATGTTACTACCCTCCTCAAAAATCTCCAGTGGCTGCCAGTTAACCTACACATCAAGCAAAAACTCCTCACTCTCGGCTTCAAGGCTCTCCATCACCTCTCCCCTCCTACCTCACCTCCCTTCTCTCGTTCTACAGCCCAGCCCGCACCCTCCGCTCCTCTGCTGCTAGACTCCTCAATGTACCTCATTCTCACCTGTCCCGCCATCGACCCCCAGCCCACGTCCTCCCCCGGGCCTGGAATGTGCTTAATGCAGTGCTCTGCACACAGTAAACGCTCAATAAATACGACTGAATGAATGAATGAATGAATGGAATGCCCTCCCTCCACACATCAGCCAAGCTAGCTCTCTTCCTCCCTTCAAAGCCCTACTGCGAGCTCACTTCCTCCAAGAGGCCTTCCCCTTTTTTCCTCTCCTCCTCCCCACCCCACCTCGCCCTACCTCCTTCCCCTCCCCACAGCAACTGTATATATGTTTGTACAGATTTATTACTCCATTTATTTTACTTGTACATATTTAATATTCTATTTATTTTGTGAATGATGTACATCTAGCTTTAATTCTGTTTGTCTGTCGACTTGACACCTGTCCACACTTTTTGTTTTGTTGTCTGTCTCCCTCTTCTAGACTGTGAGCCCGTTGTTGGGTAGGGACCGTCTCTATATGTTGCCAACCTGTACTTCCCAAGCGCTTAGTATAGTGCTCTGCACACAGTAAGTGTTCAATAAATACGATTGAATACATGAATGAATAAGTATGGGGAAGACAGATATTACTGTACATAATCGATGACTCTTGGAGGTATGCCTTCAGTAAGGTTTGTTGGGATAAGAACACCTTCTGTCCTCAAATCCTACAAACAATTGCTCTCCTCTCACTTTCAAACTCTTATTGGAGACAGTCTCCTCCAAGAGGCCTTCCCTGACTAAGCCCTCCTTTCCTCTTTTCCCATGCCCTTCTGCGTCTCCCTGACTTGCTCCCTTTGTTAATCCTTGCTCTCAGCCAAACATCACTTATTTATGTATCTGTAATTTTTTTATATTAATATCTATCTCCCACCTCTAGACTGTAAGCTCGTTGTGGGCAGGGGATGTGCCTTTTTATTTTTGTATTTTACTCTCCCATGCACTTAGTATAGTGCTCTGCACACAGTAAGAGTTCAATAAATATGATTGAATGGATATGAAGAGGGAGGGTGTTCCAGGCCAGAGGCAGGACATGGGCAAAAAGTCAGTAGTGAGAGAGACAAGATCAAGATAGTAAGAAGGTTAGCATTAGGGGAGCAAAGTGCGCAGGCTGAGATGTAGTAGGAGAGTAGCAAGATGAGGTAGGAGGGGACAAGGTGATTGAGTGCTTTAAAGCCAATGGTAAGGAGTTTCTTTTTGAAGTGGTGGTAGATGGGCAACCACTGGGGGTTCGTGAGGAGTGGGAAAACATGGAATGAACGTTTCTGTAGAAAAATGATCCAGGCAGCAGAGCGAAGTAATGACTGGAGTGGGGAGAGATTGGAAGCTGGGATGTCAGCAAGAAGGCTAATACAATCACAGTGCCACCTCCTAACCCACCTCACTACTCTCCTACTTCAACCCAACCCGCACACTTTGCTCCTCTAAAGCTAACCTTCTCACTGTACCTCATTCTCGTCCATCTTGCCACCGACATCTCACCAACGTCTTGCCTCTGGCCTGGGACACCCTCCCTCCTCATAACTGACAGACAATTACTCTCTCCACCTTCAAAGCCTTATTAAAGGCTCATCTCCTCCAAGAGGCCTTTCCTGCCTAAACCCTCTTTCCTCTTCTTCCACTCCCTTCTGTGTCGCCCTGACATTCTCCTTTTATTGATAACCTCCTCCCAGGTCTACAACACTTATGTACATTACTATAATTTATTTATTTACATTAATGTTTGTCTCCCCTTCTAGTCTGTAAACTTGTAGGCAGAGAATGTGTCTATTTATTGTTACAATGTACTCTCCCAAGCGCTTAGTACAGTGCTCTGTGCACAGTAAGTGCTCAATAAAAACATCCACACAGCCCCTGTCTGCCTCCTTGTCTCGGACCTGGATCACCTCTTCTGACACATCCTGGCCCTCCTGCACTACCTGGTCCTGGCCCTCCTCCTCCTCCTCCTCCTTCTGGTCCAGGCTCTCTTCATCTGCCTTGTCTATTCTCTCATCTGGCCCTCTTTCTGCACCTTATCCTGGCCTACCTCCCTCGACTTTTCCTGGCACCCCATCTCTGCCCGGTCCTGGCCCTCCTCCCCTGCCCGGTCCTGACTGCCTCCTCCAGCTCCAGGCTCTGGTCATCCACCCTGTTCTGGCTGTTCTCTTCCTCCTGGTCCTGGCCCTCCACTTATACCTTGCCCTCCACTTATACCTTGTCCTGGCCCGCGTCCTCTTTCCACTCCTGGCCCCAATTTTGTGCATGGTCCTGTCCCTCTTTCTCCGCCTGGTCGAAGCCCTCCTTCTTTGCCTGGGTCTGGCCCTTGCCCTCCATCTGATCCTGGCCCTCCTCTTCCACCTGGTAAAATTCCCCCTCCTCTAACCTGTCCTGGCCCCCCCTACTCCTGCTGATCCTGACCCTTCTCGTACACCTGGCCATGGCCCTCCACCTGGTCCCATTCCAGGCACTCCTCATCCACCCAGCCCTGGCCCTCCTCCTGGGTCGAGACCTGCCCCATGTCATCAGACTGTTTCTGGCCCCTTCTACTCCACCTGGTTCTGGCCGTTCTCCTCCTCCCGGGACAGGCATTCCTCATTTGTCTTGTCCAGCCTCTAATCCCCGCCCCCCCTCCACCACGTCCTCTCTCTCTTACTCTGTCCAGTCCTGGACCTCCTCCTCCCTTTGGCCTTGTCCCTTCTCCGCCACCAGATCCTTGTCCTTCTCCTCTGCTAGGTCCTGGCACTCCTCCTCTGCCCAGTCCAGAACCTCCTCCTCTACTGGGTCCTTACCCTCTGCTTCCTACAGCACCAGGTTCTCTTCATGTACTCTGTTCTGGCCTTTCTCATCCTCCGGATTCTGGGCCTCCTCTTGCACCTTGTCCTGGCCCTCATGCTCTGCCCACTCCTGGGCTACCTTTTCTGCATTGTCCTTTCCCTCTATCACCACCCGGTCAATGGCTTGGATTGGTTACTCGGTTCGACTACGTAGGGCGGGACTAATGAGATACTTCTTGGGGGAGTACCTTCGGGAGGGAGAAGGCAGTCTGCATCTGACAGGCTTTATCAGGATCATTAAAAAACAAGTATGCATACTAAACCATTTCGATTAAGATGCCTGAACACAGTATGTGGAGCCGCTCAGTGTTGGTGTAGTAAACTCTCCCAGAAGGGAATGGGATGAAAGGAGCCTTATTCTGAGCAAAGTTGTGGGTCTCCGTGCTCTCTGTATGACACCTCATGAGGAGTGGTAACAGGTGCTTAACAAATACCATAATTATTATCAATAGAAAAGGGAATATGCCCTGAACATCTACTTCCCACACTTTCCACACTCCCCTATATGGTCGCGGATCCCCACGGAGCAAGAACTGGACGGTAGTTCGTTAGGCGGAGGTAAACGCTTCTAGAACGAGCATCACACTACAACTCCCACAAGTCTTTGTGCCCCGAACCACCATACCACACTCCCTGTCCTCGTGACAGGGCCAGAATGGCGGCGGGTCCCGCCGAGGGGCATGACGGGAATTGTAGTTCGGAAGGTTAGGGCTGTCTAGAATCAGCTGCACATTACAAAGCCCAGAAGTCTTTGTGCCCCGGGCCGCTATAGCACACTCTGTCTCCTCCCGAAAGGGCCTGACATGGTAGAGGCTCCTCGTGGTAGAGGCGGGGCATGGTGGGACTGGTAGTTCAGTAGACGTAGGTGAACACTGTCTAGAACGAGCATCACACTACATCTCCCAGAATTTTTTCTGCAATCGCCATGCCACTCTCTCTCTCTCTTCGCGACAGGGCCAGACATGGCGGACGGTCCCGACGTAGATCATAACGGGAGTGGTAGTTCGGTAAGCGGAGGTGAACCCTGTCTAGAGTGAGCATCACACTACAAATCCCAGAAGCCTTTGTCCCATCAGCCGCCAAGCCACTCTTCCTGAACTCGCGACAGGGCCAGATTTTCTTGTGTCGGTGACTGGGCTAGGCTATAAAGCAACCTTTTGGATAGGGCGGGGACTAATGAGAATTTGCCCTTTGGGGAGCACCTTCGTGAGAGACAAAGTCATCTGCATTTGACAGCTCGGAGTAGGCTCATTCAAATGCAATGATGTGTTGTAACCCACTTCTTTTAAGATGCCTGAACAAGGTACATAGAGCCACTAAGTTCCTTGACCCTTGGTTGGATGGTAAACTCTCCCAGGAGGGAATGAGATTAAAGAAGCCTGATTCTGAGCGAGGTTGGGGTCTCCTTGTTCTCTATGCCACACCTCACGGGGAGTGGTAATAGGTAATTAACCACTACCTTAAGTACTCAATATAAATGGGAATATACCCTGAACCATGCTTTCCGAGCTCTGCAAGTTAGCTGCACCTCCTCTGTGGCGTATGACCGGAGTTGTAGAACAGTAGGCTGAGAGGAACAATGTCTAGGAGGATCACACTTCAACTCCCAGAATTCTTTGTCCCAACAGCTGCGAAGACACACATCCTCACCTTGTGACAAAGCCCGATTCAGTTGGGTCGGTGAGTGGGCTCGACTACAAAGGAACCCTCCCATTACAGCAGGGCCTAATGAGGGGAGCACCTTCGGGAAGCACAAGACAATCTTCATTCGACACGTTGGAGCAGGTTCATTCATAATCAAGTATGTGTAATGAAACAGCTGGTGTCAGATCCCCGAAAACAGTATGTGGAGCAGCTCAGTGCCTTTTACTTGTTGGTGTGGTACACTGTACCAGGTGGGAATGGGGATTAAGGACCTCTTCATATATGGCTGAACAGAACATTTTGATTTTCTGAAATGCTAGTTCTTCTTAACAGAACTAGAACTAGAAGGCCAAGCAATGGTTTGATCTGCGTTCAGACATATATAGGAGATCAAATAGTCATGACTTAAAATACAAGCAGTTAGTTCTCAACATTTTCTACATACTCAACACTTAATGCTGGTAATGGATGTTTTAATAGATTTTAAATAATGTTTAATAATGCTGGGAATAGATGAAGTATAAGGATTTAGATTAGAGGTGAGAATAAATAGTCATCAGTCATTTAGAAGTAGCGTGGCTGAGTGGAAAGAGCCCGGGCTTTGGAGTCGGAGGTCATAGATTCAAATCCCGGCTCTGCCAACTGTCAGCTGTGTGACTTTGGGCAAGTCGATTCACTTCTCTGGACCTCAGTTACCTCATCTGTAAAATGGGGATTAAGACTGTGAGCCCCCCCCCCCCCCCCCCGTGGGACAACCTGATCACCTTGTAATGTACCCAGCACTTAGAACAGTGCTTTGCACATAGTAAGCGCTTAATAAATGCAATTATTATTATTATTATTATTTTTATTATTATCAGTGAGAGCCTTTACATTTGAGAGTGGTTGACCAAAGGGAGGTTTTGATTTTATCTTCATTAGGCTAATGTGTCTGGTTGCAGGTAGCTGGATTGCTTATTTCTTGTAATTTGTAGGAAGGAAAACAGAAGCTTCCTTATCTGGCAGCTGGTCCGGTCACCTGACAGCTCTTAAAATTCAGGCAGATGCTGATTATTTAAAAAAGACTACATTTCCCACACTTTCCCCAACAGAGTCCTTTATCAGAACAGATGCAATTATTCTCAGCTAGTCTGGGCCTCTGCTTCCCAAACCTCATGGGAGACATAATAATGATAATAATAATAATAAAGCATTTGTTAAGCACTTACTATGTGTAAAGCACTGTTCTAAGCGCTGGGGAGGATACAAAGTGATCAGGATGTCCCACATGGGGTTCACAGTCTTCATCCCCATTTTACAGATGAGGCAACTGAGGCACAGAGAAGTTAAGTGACTTGCACAAAATCACACAGCTGACAAGTGGCAGAGCCAGGATTAGAACTCATGACCTCTGACTCCCAAGCCTGTGCTCGTTCCACTGAGCCATGCTGTTTCCCAGCCACGCTGTGGGTCTCAGGAGTTAACAGACTGGGAATCCAGTCTCTGATCACCTATAATTGTCATTATAGGTTAAGAGTATACTGAGCAGTGTGTTATGTAGGGGCACCCTCTCCTTTCACACCTACCACACCTGGTGTAAACCTTCACAACCCCATCAGGAGGGACAATTCAGGTGGATGATTGAAGCTTTCACCTAGAGTGCTCTGCACATGGTAAATGCTCAATAAATATGATTGAGTGATTGATTCATCTGACTGACACGTTGGGAATACAGTTGCTCATCCTAAGGGCATAAGGTGCCAATACCTTAGACCCACCACCTTTCTTTTTTTAGAGTATTTGTTAAGTGCTTAATATGTTTTAAGTGCTGGGGTAGATACAAGTTAATCAATGTGGATATAGCCTCCACCCCAAATGGGGCTCCCAGTCAAGTAGGGGGGAGAACAGGAATTGAATCCCCATTTTATATTTATTCAGAAATAGAGAACGTTTCTTTCTATAGAAGCATTCAGGACATGTCACACACCCCTTCCTCAAAAATCTCCAGTAGTTGCCTATCCACTGCCATATCAAACAAAAATTCCTCACCATTGGCTTTAAAACACTCCATCACCTTGCCCCCTCCTACCTCTCGTTGCTTCTCTCCTTCTAAAACCCATCATGTACACTTTGTTCCTCTGGTGCTAACCTTCTCACTGTTCCTCAGTCTCGCTTGTTTCACTACCTACCAGATCCATGTCCTGCCTCTGGCCTGGAACACCCTCCCTCCTCAAATCTGCCAAACAATTATGCTGCCCTGCTTCAAAGCCGTACTGAAGACACATCTCCTCCACCAGACTAAGCTCCATTTTTGCTCATCTCCCACTCCCTTCTGTGTCACTCTGGCTTGGTCCCTTTACTCTTCTCCCTTCGCCCCTCCCCATAGCACTGATGTATATAGCTGTAATTTTATGTATGTGCATTGATGTCTGTTCATTTGTATTGATATCTATCTCCCTCCTCGTCTAGATTGTGAGCTCATTGTGGGCAGGGATTGTCACTCTTTATTGTTGTATTGTACTTTCCCAAGTACAATGCTCTGCTCACAGTAAGCACTTAATAAATATGAGTGAATTAATGAATGAATTTGAGGCAACTGAGGCACAGAGAAGTTAAATGACCTGCCCAAGGGCACACAACAGTCAAATGACAGAGCAGGTATTAGGACCCAAGTCGTCTGGCTCCCAGGCCCACTCATGCTTTAGCCACTAGGCCACACTTCTTCCCCACATACGCACAGGTTTCTGCCTCAAATATTCCCATCTTCCCCGATCCCCTTCCCTTCCTGGTGACCACTCTCCTGGGGCTAGTTAGCTAAAGAAAGGTTTGGGAGAGGAGAACATGCCCAGGAACATAGGTTAAATTAAACAAATTAAATTAACCATTAAATTAATCCTTGGAGCAAGGGGTGGGCATAAATCAATAAATCAGTGATATTTATTAAGGGTATGCAAAGTACACAGCACAGAATTTATAGCTTGGGAGGGTAAACAACAGGAAGCCATGTAATCACTCCCTCAAGAAGTTTATAATCTAATGTCTAATGTCTACATGAGCTGCCTCGAATTCCTCGAAAACAACACTCTCCTCGACCCCCTCCAGTCTGGCTTCCGTCCCCTACATTCCATGGAAACTGCCCTCTCAAAGGTCACCAATGACCTCCTGCTTGCAAAATCCAACGGCTCATACTCTATACTAATCCTCTTCGACCTCTCAGCTGCCTTCGACACTGTGGACCACCCCCTTCTCCTCAACACGCTATCTGACCTTGGCTTCACAGACTCCGTCCTCTCCTGGTTCTCCTCTTATCTCTCCGGTCGTTCATTCTCAGTCTCTTTTGCAGGCTCCTCCTCCCCCTCCCATCCCCTTACTGTGGGGGTTCCCCAAGGTTCAGTGCTTGGTCCCCTTCTGTTCTTGATCGACACGCACTCCCTTGGTGACCTCATTTGCTCCCACGGCTTCAACTATCATCTCTACGCTGATGACATCCAGATCCACATCTCTGCCCCTGCTCTCTCCCCCTTTCTCTAGGCTCGCATCTCCTCCTGCCTTCAGGACATCTCCATCTGGATGTCTGCCCGCCACCTAAAACTCAACATGTCCAAGACTGAAATCCTTGTCTTCCCAACCAAACCCTGCCCTCTCCCTGACTTTCCCATCTCTGTTGACGGCACTACCATCCTTTCCATCTCACAAGCCCACAACCTTGGTGTCATCCTCGATTCCGCTTTCTCTTTCACCCCTCATATCCAAGCCGTCACCAAAACCTGCCGGTCTCAGCTCCGCAACATTGCCAAGATCCGCCCTTTCCTCTCCGTCCACACTGCTACCCTTCTCATTCAAGCTCTCATCCTATCCCGTCTGGACTACTGCATCAGCCTTCTCTCTGATCTCCCATCCTCGTGTCTCTCCCCACTTCAATCTATACTTCATGCTGCTGCCCGGATTGTCTTTGTCCAGAAACGCTCTGGGCATTGTACTCCCCTCCTCAAAAATCTCCAGTGGCTACCAATCAATCTGCGCATCAGGCAGAATCTCCTCACCCTGGGCTTCAAGGCTCTCCATCACCTCGCCCCTTCCTACCTCACCTCCCTTCTCTCCTTCTACAGCCCACCCCGCCCCCTCTGCTCGTCTGCTGCTAATCTCCTCACCGTACCTCCTTCTCGCCTGTCCCGCTATCGACCCCCGGCCCACGTCATCCCCCGGGCCTGGAATGCCCTCCCTCTGCCCATCAGCCAAGCTAGCTCTCTTCCTTCCTTCAAGGCCCTACTGAGAGCTCACCTCCTCCAGGAGGCCTTCCCAGACTGAGCCCCTTCCTTCCTCTCCCCCTCGTCCCCCCTCCATCCTCCCCATCTTACCTCCTTCCCTTCCCCACAGCACCTGTATATATGTATATATGTTTGTACATATTTATTACTCTATTTATTTATTTATTTATTTTACTTGTACGTATCTATTCTATTTATTTTATTTTGTTACTATGTTTGGTTTTGTTCTCTGTCTCCCCCTTTTAGACTGTGAGCCCACTGTTGGGTAGGGACTGTCTCTATGTGTTGCCAACTTGTACTTTCCAAGCGCTTAGTACAGTGCTGTGCACACAGTAAGCGCTCAATAAGTACTATTGATGACGATGATGATAATGGGGAATTAGATTAAAAAATAGCTACAAGTGTTGTGAATATAAAGAAGAAATGAGGACATAACAAGAAGTACATGCATATCGAGATTAAATAACTGAACAGATAATTGAATACACAAAGGTATGTATGGATAAGAATAAACTGCATGTGGGTGGCTGCTGGATTGACATGATTATGCTTTTGTGAATTAATTTCTAGAGGAGGCGGGAGCATAGGAGAGCTACAAAACTGTAAAGAAAAGAGGAGATTCCACTTTTACCTTACATTTGTTGAATAATTGATGTAAGTGAGAACCTGGACTAAGGTACAGAATAGAATGGGCTTGTAGTGATAAAATCAGGAGTCCCTACTAAATTCATGACCTCTGCGAAACCCCAGCAGTTTCCCTGAAGCAAGCTGGCCCTAAGTGTGTCTTTTAGGGTCCAAAATTAGTTAAAGAACTGGTATTGACCTGTAGCTTTTAATCATCTTTAGGGGATGAGTTGGGAAAAATATCTCACAGGAGAATTAATGTCCCACTCATTCATTCGATTGTATTTATTGAGCACTTCCTGTGTGCAAAGCACTGTACTATGCACTTGGGAAAGTACAACAACAAATGGACACATTCCCTGCCCACAGCAAGCTTACAGTCTAGAGGGGAAGACAGACATTAATATATATTAATTAATTAATGATGTATAAATATGTGCTGTGGGGAAAAGAGGGAGGATGAATGAAGAGAGCAAGTCAGGGCAACGCAGAAGGGAGTGGAAGAAGAGGAAAGGAGGGCTTAGTCAGAGAAGTCTTCTTGGAGGAGGTGTGTCTTCAATAATGCTTTGAAGTCAGGGAGAGCAATTATCTGTCTGATATGAGGAGGGTGGGCATTCCAGACCAGAGATAGGATGTGGGTGGGAGGTTGCTGGTGACATAGGTGAGATAAACTACAGTGAGAAGGTTAAAGGAAGGAAGTTTGCGGGCTGGGTTGCAGTAGGAAAGCAGTGAGGTGAGGTAGGAGGGGGTAAGGTGGTTAAGTGTTTTAAACCTAATGGTGATGAGTTTTTGTTTGATGCAGAGGTGTATGGGCACCCACTGGAGTTTCTTGAGGAACAGGGAAACATGGTCTGAACGTTTTTGAAGGAAAATGATCAGGGCAACAGAATGGAGGATGTACTGGAGTAGGGTGAGACAGGAGTCAGAGAGGTCTGCAAGGACGCTGATACACTAATTAAGGCAGGATAAGATAAGTGCTTGCATTAATGTGGTAGTAGTTTGGATGGACAGGAAGCAGTGGATTTTAGCGATGCAAAATATGATGTAAACTATCCATACCTATGGAGCCACCCCAGCAGAAATGCTGTTTGTACAGATCCCTGGGGAAGACAGGTACTTGAGAGAAATCGAGGCTCCTCGGGTATTTCTTCAATTTTCAGTCACACAAATAAAGGAGTTAAATTCAGAAGGCAGAAAAGAGAAAGGTGAAAATTTACACAAAATCCCAAATTACACAGACTACATTCTAAATGATAGTGGTGAATCTCCCATCAGTAGTGATGGATGACATTTAATGTTGAGACTTCAAGACTGATAACCTGGGGAAAGGAGCTTATTATAGTGCTAGTGGTTTGCTCAGTGCCACATTCTTGTCTTTTCCATACACATTCCTGGAGGGTTACAGCATGCACCTTCCTAAACACTTAAATCTCTGTCACTGAATGTAAACTTTTCTGAGAAGCCTAATTAGGGATGTTAGCTTAGCAAGATGCTAAAAGGCAGTACTAAAAGCATGTGGAAACTACTCTCCCAGGTTAAAGTCAGCCAGCCATTTCTATATTATTTTTAATAATAATAATATTACAATAATGACATTTATTAAGCACTTACTATGTGCAAAGCACTGTTCTAAGTGCTTGGAAGGTTACAAGGTGAACAGGTTGTCCCCCGGGGGGCTCACAGTCTTAACCCCCATTTTCCAGATGAGGTAACTGAGGCCCAGAGAAGTTAAGTGACCTGCCCAAAGTCACACAGCTGACAATTGGCAGAGCTGGGATTTGAACCCATGACCTCCGACTCCAAAGCCCGGGCTCTTTCCATTGAGCCACGCTGCTTCTTACTATGTGTCAAACACTGTTATAAGCATGGGATAGGTACAAATTATTTAGGTCAGACACAGTTCCTGTCCCAGATGGGGCTCACAGTCTAAGTAGGATTGTGTTTTGACTGGGAAGCAGACAAAGAGAGAAAAAAGCCTCAAATATGGGCATGGGCCAGATCTTAATTTGATCTTTTATTAACTACAAAACTCTGTGTAGTAGTGCCTTGGACATAGAGTTTGCTTTCTTGCTCTAGAAACAATAATGAAAATCACACCTGATAGTGCCATTTTTCACTCTTCCCAGTATGCAGACATGTGGATTTAATGATCCATGTCAGCTGTTTGAAAAACAGGGTAGGACAATTCTGATGTAAGGCCCAGAACATCTTCCCTCTGGTGGTCTCCAAAGGAGAAATCTCCCAAAATGAAACCTGTATCAGACTATGATCCCCATAAATGAACTGATAGAGAAGAGGGGAGATTAAGGAGTAACACTATAAATAGCAGTAGTAGTAGTAGTTGTAGCAGTAGTAGTAGCAGTAATGGTAGTAGTAGTATTGGTGGTGGTGATGTTATTGCTATTTATTGAGCATCTAATGAGTGCAATATGCTGAACTAAGCACTTGGGAGAGAACAACAGAAGTAAAAAAAAATGTTCCCTACACTATATATCAAAGTCCTGCTGAAATTCTATCTCCTCCAATTAACAAGATCCATAAATCTGGGCAGAATTTCAGACAGTCAAGTGTGGAGTCCAGAGACCAGCATGGTGAAATGTGCAGTTTACATCTCGCATAAACACCATGTTAAACTTCATGTCCTTCAGCATATTGCTTCCTGTGATCACAAGTGAGTCAGACGGAATGGATCCAAGTGAAGACATAAATGTTGACATACCCACAGGGATCTGGGTGAAATGTGTTCTAAGAACAGAAGACAACTGGACTGTAATTAGTAGATTAGGGCCATTCCACAGAAGAAGCTCAATGTAACTGTCAATAAGCACGGTATAAAGGCTGGAGGCAAGCACCTGTCACTGCTGTTTGCTGTTATCTGAAAGGACAACTGAGACAGCCCGGGCAGAGGGGACCATTCAAGTGGATGCCCACGCTGGTCTCAGCCCGTACATAGCTGCTCACTGTCCTCTATAATCCACGACTATAATCCACCCTGAGTGCTACATCACCTGTCTCTTCAATATCATTCTCTTCTGAATGATCCACCTCCATCAGGGCATACTTCCACGTGATCACTAGGCCATACTATGTCTCTAGGAATGTGGGTTCTAATCCCAGCCCCACCACTTGTCTGTTGTGTAACCTTGGGCAAGCCACTTAACTCCTCTGTGCCTCCGTTATCTCAACTGTAAAATGAGGATTAAGACTGTGAGCCCCTTGTGGGACAATCTGATTACCTTGTAATCAGAGCTTAGAGCTACTCAGAGCTTAGAACAGTGCTTGACATATAGTAAGTGCTTAACAAATACCATCATCATCACATCTAGCGTAGGGAGTTTGGCTGGGATCAAAGAAAGTGTGTGTTGCCATCTTGTACTTCCCAAGCACTTAGTACACTGCTTTGCACACAGTAAGCGCTCAATAAATATGATTGATTGATTGAAATGTAAAGGCAAGGTGAATCCTTGAGGAGCTGGCAGATAATATATTTCCATTTTACAATGAGAAACCTGAAGCTCATGGAGGTTAATAGACCATCCAAGGGCCACTACATGTCAGTGTCAGAGCTCATATTATTTCCTGAGACTCTTTACTTACATTTTCAAGCTCTTCCCACTTGGCCATGTGTTATGTCCCAATAGTATCAATTAGGGTCAAGGGGGTTCATGACTCAACCTTACAGATGGAACAAACCACAATATTCACAGAAAGAAAACATTTATTAACATACAGAAAAACAAAAAGTGCTGTGGATCCTGCTTCTGTTAAGCCCTCACCACAGGGGTAGTGAGATCTCTGGCACTATATAAGCCTCAACTCAGGGGCATTGTGAATTTCCTACGACTGGATGATCAGTCCCGTTCGGTGTTCAGGTCCTTAACGGGCTGGACCAGCACATGCATTCCCTAGCCAAAAGATCTTCTGCCCAGACGGTTCCCCTGCCTTCCCTTCAGAGGACAGTGAGCAGCCAAGTACGGGCTGAGACCAGCATGGGCATCCACTGACACTGACATGTAGTGGCCCTTGGATGGTCTGTTAACCTCCATGAGCTTCAGATTTCTCATTGTAAAATGGAAATATATTGTCTGCCAACTCCTCAAGGATTCACCTTGCCTTTACATTTCAACACACTTTCTTTGATCCCAGCCAAGTTCCCTATGCTAGATGTGATGATGATGGTATTTGTTATGCACTTACTATATGCCAAGCACTGTTCTAAGCTCTGGGGTAAATACAAGGTAATCAGATTGTCCCACAGGAGGCTCACAGTCTTAATCCTCATTTTACAGTTGAGATAACTGAGGCACAGGGGAGTTAAGTGAGTTGCCCAAGGTTACACAACAGACAAGTGGTGGGGCTGGGATTAGAACCCACATTCCTAGAGACATAGTATGGCCCAGTGATCACGTGGAAGTGTGCCCTGATGAAGGTGGATCATTCAGGCTTTCTCAGCGTATTGAAGACAGGTGATGCAGCACTCAGCATGGAGTATAGTCACACTGGAACAAAGATGGATACTTTTAGACCCAGCCTGCACACTCCACTCCTCTGCTTCTGCTGCTAACCTCCTCGCTGTGCCTCGTTCTTGCCTGTCCCACCATCAACCCCTGGCCCATGTCCTACCTCTGACCTGGAATGCCTTCCCTCCACACATCCCCCAAACTAGCTCTCTTCCTCCCTTTAAAGCCCTAATGAGATCTCACCTCCTCCAGGAGGCCTTCTCAGACTGAGCCCCCCCTTATCCTCTTGTTCTCCTCCCCTCCCCATCGTCCCCACTCCTTCCCTCTGCCCTACCCCTTTCCCCTCCCCACAGCACTTGTGCTTAGTTGTACATATTCATTACGCTATTTTATTAATAATGTGTATATATCTATAATTCTATTTATTGTGAAGGTATTGACACCTGTCTACTTGCTTTGTTTTGCTGTCCGCCTCCCCCTTCTAGACTGTGAGTCCATTGTTGGGTAGGGACTATCTCTATATGTTGCCGAATTGTACTTTCCAAGCGCTTACTACAGTGCTCTGCACATAGCAAGTGCTCAATAAATGAATTGATTTATTCACACAATGAATGAATGAATGAATGAGTAGTGGATAGAGTATGGGCCTGGGAGCAGGAGGACCTGGCTAATCGCAGCTATGTCATTTGTCTGCTATGTCTCCTTGGTCAAATCACTTCACCTCTCAGGGTCTCAGTTACTACATCAGTAAAATGGGAACTGAGACTGGGAGCCCTATGTAGGATAGGGACTGTGTCCAACCCAATCATCTTGTATCTACCGTAGTTATTAGTAGAATGCCTAGCATAAAATAAGCACCTAACAACTACCGCAGTTATTATTTGCCATCCTGGAAATTTTCAGACAAGTCCTCACCAGTTACAATCAACTGCTCTGATACTTGACAACAGCCCAACAACTTCCCCACAACTCCAGTGTGAGGTCATTGTTGATCTCAGTCTTGTTTTATGTCCTTCATAATTTAATTACTTTATTCAATCATATTTATTGAGCACTTACTGTGTGCATTACACTGTACTAAGCACTAGGGAAAGTACAATACAACAATGGAGACAATTCCTGTCCACAGTGAGCTCACAGTCCAGTGGGGGGAAGACAACAATACAAGTAAACAGACATCAATATAAATAAATAAAATTACAGATATATACATAAGTGCTGTGGGGTGGGGAGAGGGAGGAAGAGCAAAGGGGGCGAGTCAGACTAATGTGGAAGGGAGTGGGAGACGTGGAAAACTGGTGCTTAGTCTGGGAAGGCCTCTTAGAGGAGTTGGACCTTCAGCAGGGCTTTGAAGTGAGGAGAGTGATTGTTGGGCGGATTAGAGGAGGAAGGGCATTCCAGGTAGGAAGTAGAACATAGACCAGGGGGCAATAGCAAGATAGGTGAGATAAAGACACAGTGAAAAGGTTAACATCAGAGGAGCAGAGTGTGCAGGCTGGGTTGTAGAAGGAGGAAAGGGAAGTGAGATAGGAGGGGGCAAGGTGATGGAGAGTTTTACAGCCAATAGTGAGGAGTTTTTGTTTAATATAGAGGTAGATAACCACCCACTGGAGATTTTTGAGGAGAGGGGTGACAGTCTATGAAGGTGTTTCTGAAGAAAGATAATCTGGGCAGCGGAGTGAATTATGGACTGGAGTGGGGAGAGACAGGAAGTTAGGAGATCGAAAAGGATGTTGATACAGTAATCCATTCAGGATAGGATGAGTGATTGTACTAACGTGGTAGCAGTTTGGATGAAGAAGAAAGGGCGGATCTTAGGGATATTGTGAAGATGAGACCAATAGGATGTGGTGATGGATTGGAAGGTGGGTTGAATGAGAGAGCAGAGTCAAAGATTACACCAAGGTTACGGGCTTGTGAGATGGGAAGGATCGTTGTGCTGTCTACAGTGATGGGAAAGTTTGGGAGAGAACAGGGTTTGGGAGGGAAGATAAGGAGCTCTGTTTTGGACATGTTAAGTTTGGGGTGGCAGGAGGACATCCAAATAGAGATGTCTTGAAGGCAGGAGGAGATGTGAGCCTGGAGAGAGACTGGGGAGGAACTGTGTCTTCTCTTATGCTTTCCAGTCAACCCGACCCATAGCGAAGCCATGGACACATCTCTCCCAGAACATCCTACCTCCATCTGCAATCATTACAGTAGTGTATCCATAGAATTTCCTTGGTAAAGAATACAGAAGTGGTTTACCATTGTCTTCTTCTATGTAGTAAACCTGAGTTTTTGCCCTCCACTCTCTCCTATACTGCTGCTGCCCAGCACAGGTGAGTTTTGACTTGTAGCAGATTACGTTCCATTTGCTAGCCACTGCCCAAGCTAGGAATTGAATGGCTAAGCCTCTGCTTGACTCTCCTTCCCATGGTAGAGTACTGGAAACACTCCAGGTGCGACCCTGAGAGGGGATATTGTTCTTAGGGAACTGGAAAATGAGCATTCCTTCTAAAGGGGGCTTTCTGGAAGTTTTTTCTATGGTATTTGTTGAACACTTAATATGAATCAATCAATTGAAATTATTGAATGCTTACTGCATGCAAAATACTGAAACAAGTGCTTGGGAGAGTATAATATAAAAGAGTTGGTAGACATGTTCCCAGCCCACAATGAACTTACAGTCTAGAGGAAGAGACAGTCATTAATATAAACAAATGTTACAGATATTTAGATAAGTGCTAAGAGGCTGGGAGGGGGTTGAAAAAAAGGAGTAGGTCATGGAGATGCAGAAAAGAGTGGAAGAAAACTGAATGAGGGATTAGTGAGGGAAGGCCTCTTGGAGGTGATATGTCTTTAATAAGGCTTTGAGGTTGGGAAGAGGGATTGTCTACTAGATATGAAGACAGAGGGCATTGCAGGCAAGAGGCAGGACATGGGTGAGATGTCAGCAGCGAGAAAGACGAGATTGAGGTACAGGAATTAGGTTGGCATTAGAGGAGTGAAGTCTGTGGGCTGGGTTATAGTGAGAAAGCTATGAAATGTGGTGGGGGAGCAAAGTGAATGATTGCTTTAAAGCCGATGGTAAGGAGTATCTGTTTGATGCAAAGGAGGATGGGTAACACACGAGAGGTACTTGAGGAGTGGGGAAAAATGGACAGAATAGTTTTGAAGAAAAATAATCCATGAAGCCAGGTTTATGAGCTTGTGAGACTGGAAGGATCCTAGTGTTTTGCACAGTGATGGAAAATTCACGGGGAGACAGGATTTGGGTGGGAAGATGATTGAGATCTGGTTTGGACATGTTATGTTGGGGGTGTCAGTGGGACAACCTCCAAAACCTCAGCGTGTAAGCTATATGTTCAACTACTTACTGAGTCATCTCATCCTGAAATATTTATGCTACCTCTTGCATTCTTGTTCTCCAGCCTTCCTCCTCAGGAGTAAGTCTACATGTTTTATCCATGAGATTATAAGACCTGGGAGGGCTTTGGTTTTTTGTATACTCCCCCAAGTGCTTAGTAGTGACCTTCAGTAGTCCCTTACTAAATGTTATTAATGATATGGGGTGTTGCACCATCTCTCCTTATGTACCAAATGGCTAAAACTGAACTTCTCATCTTCCCTCCTAGATTCATCCCAAACTTCCTCATCACAGTGGTTAATATAACTAGATTCCCTCATTAGAAGCAGCAAGTCCTAAGCAGCACGGGCCTCGGAATCAGAAGCACCTAGGTTCTAATTCTGGCTCTGCCACTTGTCTGCTGTGTGACCTTGAGCAAGTCACTTCACTTCTCTGTTTCTCAGTTACTTCATCTGTCAAATAAGGATTAAGACTATGATCCCCGTGTGGGACAGGGCCTGTGTCCAAACCGGTTCACTTGTATCAGTCCTAGATATTCGTCCAGGGTCTGGTGCATAGGAAATGCTGAACAGATTCCATCATTAATTTGTAATTTTCTTGGGACCAGAGGTCTTGCATGATTGGTTCATTTTGAAGGAGGGGAGGGTGCTGAAGTGAAGATCTGGGATGGAGTGAATAGGAAACATATGTCAGGAGTGAAATAATGTTTTACTCCCAGTTAATATTCTTGAGCTCAGTAACTTCCCCAGAGCATCCTTCATGTCCTTGTTCCTCAAGCTGTAGATAATGGGGTTCGTGGCAGGAGGTAACACCATGTAGAACAATGAGAGCAACAGATCCAGAAAAGAGGGCGAATCTGATATCGGTTTCAAATAGGCAAAGCTTCCAGTTGAAATGAAAAAAGTCACAACAATGAGATGGGGCAGGCAAGTGGAGAAGGCTTTGGATCGACCTTCTGCAGATGGTATCCTCAGTACTGTGGAGAAGATGTGAATGTAGGAGATGATGATGGACACAAAACAGAGAAAGGAAAGGTTTAAGTTGAAGATGGTGACACCCATTTCTCTAATGATTGCCTTAGGATGAGAAATCCTCAGGAGCTGGGGGATGTCACAGAAAAACTGGGGAATCACGTTGGACCCACTGAAGGGTTCGGAGAAGCTAGCAGCTGTGTGCATCAGTCCAAAGAAGCCCCCACTGAGCCATGAAGCAGCCACCATGTGCAAACAGGCCCCTCTGTTCACGATAATCTCATAGTGTAGAGGGTAGCAAATAGCAACATAACGGTCGTAACTCATTGCAGTGAGGGTGGCCAGCTCAGTAAAGGCAAAAAACACCAAGAAAAACACCTGTAAAACACATCCCAGGAAAGAGATGAAGTTGCTGTGCATCAGGTTATTGAAGATGGCTTTAGGGACGGTGACAGAAATGTAGCATATATCTACAAAGGACAAGTTCTTCAGAAAAAGGTACATGGGGGCATGAAGACATGGATGAAAAGTAACAATGACAATGATGAGAATATTCCCCATCAGAGCTGCCAGGTATATCAGTAAGAACAGAACAGCAATCCAGATTTGTAGCTTTTGGTCACTAGAAAATCCCATAAGTAGGAATTCGGTCACTATGGTGTAATTGGCCATTGCTTTATTGGAGTTCCAAGCCAAAACGTATCAACTGTAATAACACATGGACATGAAAGAGAAACATTGCACATTATGAAAGGGGCAAAAACAAGTGAAGATAGACAAAAATTAAGACAAGAAAGAAAAGAGGGCAATTCTATTTATGAAACTCAGAAAGGTAAAAAGAGAAAATCACCCTATAAATATATAGGACACAAATACATTAGAAAGGAAATGTGACCTAGATTATAAAGCACGGGTCTGGCAGTCAGAGCACCTAGATTTTAATCCCGGCTCCACCCTGTCTGCTATGTAACCTTGGGTAAATCACATAACTTTTCTGTGTCTCAGTTACCTCATCTGAAAAATGGGGAGTAAGACTATGAGCCCCTTGTGGGACCTGGACTGAGTCCAACCTGATTAGCTTGTATCTGTCCCAGTGTTCAGTGCCTGGCACACAGTAAGCCCTTAACAAATACCAATATATATGCATATAAAATTCAATTCGAGATGACTATGTGAGCCCCATTTGAGATAGGGACTCTGTCTGATCTTATTATCTTGACCTCAGAGCCAGAGGACCTGGGATCTAATTCCAGCTCTCCCAATTGACTGCTCTGTGACCTTGGTCAAGTTACTTTACTTCACTGTGCCTCAGTTTCCTCATTTGTAAAATGTGGATTAAATAACTGTCTCTCTCCTACTTAGGCTATGAGCCCCATGAGGGGAAGGGACTTTGTACAATCTGATACACTCTGATACCTAGTATATAGAACAGTGCTTGACACACAGTAAGTTCTTAACAAATACCATAATAAAAATTATCATCTACTCCACCATTTAATACAGTGCTTGGTGCATAGTAAATGCTTAGCAAATATTATTATCATTACTATTATTGTTATTATCATCATCATTATCATCATTATTTGAAGGTTATTTTCCCTAAGTAAAAAACAAAATTAGTACTGTGCTAACCACCAACCTAGGATGTATGTAAGAGATATAGCCTAGCAATAATAGAATGAAAAAGATTCCAAATGTACTCAGATCCCCAGGGCCTGATGAACTGCTTTTTGTTTTGAGTTCAAGTCACTTTCACATTTGAGTAAAGATGAAGGAATAACAACATAGCTGATATCTGGAAAAAGAGGACAGTTTTGTCTGGATAGAAAATGATATAACTGGGGACAGCATATTAAAGAATCAATGTGTGTCACATTGCTAGGAAGGTGATGTTATTACATTTTCCTAAAATGTTGAACCCAGCGTGTCTCCCCATTGCTCAGAAACCTCCACTGGTTGCCCATTCCTCTCTGCATCAAACAGAAAATTCAGTTCATTGGTTTTAAAGCACTTAATTAACCCTCTCCCTCCTATTTATCCACTCGTTTTACACATTATCCAGCTCATCACCTTTATTCTTCTGAAGATAACCTACTCAGTATTCTTTGTTCTTATCCATTCTTGCTTACACCATCTTACCTGCTTGGACCTTCTTTCCCCTTCATATTTAACAGACCACTCTATTCCCCATCTTCAAAGTTCTCTAGAGATCACATCTCCTCCAGAAGACTTCTATGATAAGTTGCACTGCCATCATCACTGCACTTGGTTTCTCTACTTACACCCCCCAAATTATCTCCTTGATCCTATGCAATCTGGCTTTCATCCCCTCCACTCCATGGAAATGGCCCTTTCTAAGGTCACCAGTGACCCCCTTCTTGCCACATATAATGGTCTCTACTCCACCTAAACATCCTAAAACTTTATGCCGACTTCGATATTGTAGACCAAACCCTTCTGGAAATATTCGCACACCTTGGTTTTACTGACACAGTCCTCTTCTAGTTCTCGTATCTCTCTGGTCCTTCCTCAGTCGTTTTCTCAAGCTCCTTCTCTGCCTCCCACCTTCTAACTGTGAAGGTATCTCAAGGTTCAGTTCTGGGTCCCCTTCTATTTTCCATCTACACCCCCTCTCTTGGAAATCTCACTCACTCCCATGGCTTCAACTACCATTTCTATCTAATCCATCCAGCCTGGACCCTTCTCTTTTTCTGCAGTCTCAAATTTCTTCCTGCCTTCAGAGTATCTCTACTTGGATATCCTACTGATGTCTCAAACTTAACATGCCTAAAACAGAAATCCTCATTTTCCCACCCAAACCCTGCCCTCTCGTGACTTTTCTAACATCACCATCCTCCCTGTCTCACTAGTCCGTGACCTTGGCGCTATCCTTGACTCATCCAATGTTTGTCCATCCACCTCCGTATCAAATAGAAACTCTTTACCATTGGTTTTAAGGCACTCAATCAGCTCCCTCCCTCCAACCTTACCTTACTAATCTCATGCTGCAAGCCAAATCACACACTCCACTCCTTTAACACCTAGCTACTCTGTCTACTTCAGTCTCATCTCTCCCACCACTGAAACCTTGTACATGCTATCCCTCAGGCCTGGAACTCTCTGCCTCTTCAAAACTGACATTTCACCACTCTTACCAACTTCAAACTCTCCTAAAATCAGAGCTCCTCAAAGATACCTTCCCAGTCTAGCCTCTTTAGACCAATCAGCTCTCCTCTCTACATTGACTGTGCACTCAGCTGTGTACTTCTTAAGCATTCTGAGTTGTCAGAGTGAGTTGTCAGCCCCTGGAGGGAGGAGGAGGAGGGAGGTGGAAAGTGGCAGCATGAAGCAGGGTGGCCTAATAGAACACAGACCTGGGAATCAGAGGGATCTGTGTTCTAATCCCAGCTCCGCCACTTGGTTGCTGTGTGATCTTGGGCAAGTCACTTTCATTCTCTATGCCTCAGTTACCTCATCTTTAAAATGGGGATAAAGACTGTGAGCCCTACATGGGACAGGGACTGTGCCCAACATGATTACCTTGTATCTACCCCAGCGTTTAGAACAGTAGCTGGCACATAGTAAGCACTTAGCTTAAGAAGCTGCATGGCTCAGTGGAAAGAGCCCGGGCTTTGGAGTCAGAGGTCATGGGTTCAAATTCCGACTCTGCCAATTGTCAGCTGTGTGACTTTGGGCAAGTCACTTAACTTCTCTGTGCCTGTTACCTCATCTGTAAAATGGGGATTAAGACTGTGAGCCCCCCGTGGGACAACCTGATCACCTTTTAACCTCCCCAGTGCCTAGAACAGTGCTTTGCATATAGTAAGCGCTTAGTAAATGCGGTCATTATTATTATTAAGTACCACTAAAAAAGTGGGGATAGAAATAGAGAGAAAAAGAGAAAGTGAGGGGGGGGAGAGAGAGAGAGAGAGAGAGAGAGAGAGAGAGAGAGAGAGAGAGAGAGAGAGAGAGAGAGAGAGGAGAGGGTAATAAGGGCATGTGAGAGTTTGGTCTTATCCCCCTTCTCCTCAACACGTTATCTGACCTTGGCTTCACAGACTCCGTCCTCTCCTGGTTCTCCTCTTATCTCTCCGGTCGTTCTTTCTCAGTCTCTTTTGCAGGCTCCTCCTCCCCCTCCCATCCTCTTACTGTGGGAGTTCCCCAAGGTTCAGTGCTTGGTCCCCTTCTGTTCTCAATCTACACTCACTCCCTTGGTGACCTCATTCGCTCCCACGGCTTCAACTATCACCTCTACGCTGATGACACCCAGATCTACATCTCTGCCCCTGCTCTCTCCCCCTCCCTCCAGGCTCGCATCTCCTCCTGCCTTCAGGACATCTCCATCTGGATGTCCGCCCGCCACCTAAAGCTCAACATGTCGAAGACTGAGCTCCTTGTCTTCCCTCCCAAACCTTGTCCTCTCCCTGACTTTCCCATCTCTGTTGACGGCACTACCATCCTTCCCGTCTCACAAGCCCGCAACCTTGATGTCATCCTCGACTCCGCTCTCTCATTCACCCCTCACATCCAAGCCGTCACCAAAACCTGCCGGTCTCAGCTCCGCAACATTGCCAAGATCTGCCCTTTCCTCTCCATCCAAACCGCTACCCTGCTAATTCAAGCTCTCATCCTATCCCGTCTGGACTACTGCACTAGCCTTCTCTCTGATCTCCCATCCTCGTGTCTCTCTCCACTTCAATCCATACTTCATGCTGCTGCCCGGATTATCTTTGTCCAGAAACGCTCTGGACATATCACTCCCCTCCTCAAAAACCTCCAATGGCTACCAATCAATCTGCGCATCAGGCAGAAACTCCTCACCCTGGGCTTCAAGGCTCTCCATCACCTCGCCCCCTCCTACCTCACCTCCCTTCTCTCCTTCTACTGCCCAGCCCGCACCCTCCGCTCCTCCACCACTAATCTCCTCACTGTACCTCGCTCTCGCCTGTCCCGCCATCGACCCCCGGCCCACGTCATCCCCCGGGCCTGGAATGCCCTCCCTCTGCCCATCCGCCAAGCTAGCTCTCTTCCTTCCTTCAAGGCCCTGCTGAGAGCTCACCTCCTCCAGGAGGCCTTCCCAGACTGAGCCCCTTCTTTCCTCTCCCCCTCGTCCCCCTCTCCATCCCCCCGCCTTACCGCCTTCCCCTCCCCACAGCACCTGTATATATGTATATATGGTTGTACATATTTATTACTCTGTTTATTTATTTATTTATTTATTTTACTTGTACATTTCTATCCTACTTATTTTATTTTGTTGGTATGTTTGGTTCAGTTCTCTGTCTCCCCCTTTTAGACTGTGAGCCCACTATCGGGTAGGGACTGTCTCTATGTGATGCCAATTTGTACTTCCCAAGCGCTTAGTACAGTGCTCTGCACATAGTAAGCGCTCAATAAATACGATTGATTGATTGATTGATTGATTGATCTCATTTTGCTCATAATATCAGCTTGTTGTCTTCTGTTACCAGTTGCTCATCTCTCCAGTGAATACATTATCAGAGAAGCAGCGTGGCTCAGTGGAAGGAGCATGGACTTGGGAGTCAGAGGTCATGGGTTCTAATTCCAGCTCCACCACTTAGCTGTATGACTTTGGGCAAGTCACTTAATTTTTCTGTGCCTCAGTTATCTCATCTGTAAAATGGGGATTAAGACTGTGGGACAACCTGATTACCAAACAGTGCTTGGCATATAGTAAGTGCTTAACAAATGCCATCATCATCTCGTCATCACTCTGATATTCATCCCCGATGCACAATAATTATGTAAATATTCTTATATTCATTTATTTTCCCTACCCCTAATCTATTTTAATGTCTATGTCCCTTGTAGATTGTGAGATCCTTGAGGGCAGGGATCATGTCCTCCAACTCTGTTGTATCGTACTTTCCCAAGTAGTTAATACAATGCTGCACACAGTGGTTACTCAATAAATTCCACGAATATCTGGGCTGGTCAACCTGGGGAAATAGTCACCCTGAAGAATTACATACCGCACTTTTGTTGAGCCAACAGCAACACTGTCCTCACACTCATGTCCTGCCTCGGGCCTGGAATGCCCTCCTTCTTCATATCTGAAAGACAGTTACTATCCCCACCTTCAAAGCCTTATTGAAGGTATGTCTCCTCCAAGAGACCTTCCCTGATTTAAACCCTCCTTTCCTCTTCTTCCACTCCCTTCAGCATTGTCCTGATTTGCTCCCTTTATGCATCCTCTATCCCAGCCCCACAACACCTATGTACATACCTGTAATTTATTTAAATTAATAGCTGTCTCCTCCTCTAGGCTGTATGATCATTGTGGTCAGGGAATATGTCTAACAACCCTGATATATTGGTATATTGTACTATCTCAAGGCACTTAGTACAGTGCTCTGCAGACAGCAAGTGCTCAGTAAATAAAATTGATTGACTGTTTCAGGAAAAAGAGACAAGGAGCATGGCTGAGTGGGAAGGGCATAGGCCTGGGAGTTAGAATATCTGGGTTCTAATCCAAGCTCCACCACTTGTCTGCTGTGTGACCATGAGCAGGTCCCTTAACTTCTTGGTGCCTCAGTTACCTCACCTGTTAAATGGAGATTATGATTGTGAGTCCTATGTGGGACATGAACTCTACTCCACATAATTATCTTGTATCTACTCCAGCACTTAGTACAGTGTCTGGAACATAAAAATACACTTACCAAATACCATTTTTTTTAAAAAAAGGCAATCTTGTGTCCAGATCTCAGACTTTGCACTGCTAGAAACTTCCCACCAGTTAGTTTTGTCTTGGCGACCTGTCAATCAATAATATTTATTTACCATATTCTGTGTTCAGTGTTGGACTAAGTAATAATAATTGTAGAATTTTTGCATTTACTATATGTCAAGCATTGCATATGTATAAAATAATCCCTCTAGAATGTAAGATCATTATGGGCAGGGAATGTGTCTGCTAATTCTGTTGTATTGAACTCTCCCAACTGCTTAGTACAGTACTCTGCACACAGTAAGTGCTCAACAAATACCATTAATTGATTAATTGCTTGATAATCATGTTGGACACAGTCCCTATCCCATATTGGACTAACAGTGTAAGTAGGAAAGGGAAATAGGTACAGAAAACATATTTTACAGATGAGGAAACTGAAGCACAGAGAGGTTGTATGACTACCCACTTAATACAGTACTCTGCTCATAATAAGCCTCAATAAATACACTGATGTTATGAAGATAAAGCAAAATGATATATCTGCTTCTGCTCAGTATATTGAAACCATTTAACTACCTGATTTGACTGGAAAAGAAACTTCAATTAGAGCATCAGCGAGCAAACCATGGTGGGAACTTGAAGACAAAATACTCTAAAAGCCCATATTTGTTCTTCTCTCACCATGGACTGTAAGCTCCTTGTGGGCAGTGAATGTGTCTACTAAATATGTATTTTACATAACTTTGTAACTTTGTAAAATAGCATTTTACATAACTTTTAGTACAGGGCTCTGCACCCAGTATGCACTCAATACATAACATTGAAGAGAAATGATGATGATACCTGAATTCACATAGCAGGCACAGGGTGGAGACTGGATTAGAACCCAGGCCTTCTGATTTCCAGGCCCTTACTATTTCCTCTAGGCCTGGCTACAAAGTACTTGGAGGTGTTCAAAAGGATTACTTGACAAGATCGCTGCCTTCAAGGTGCTCGCAATACAGCAAAAGAGGCACACACTAATGCAAATGGAAGGCAGGAAGAAGAGCTTGTACATGAATTAATGCTTAAGTAATAGTATATGCTCCCTCAAACTGTGAGCCCCATGTGGGTCAGAGACTGTGTTCCACCTGATTATCTTGTTTCTATCCCAGTGCATAGTCCATTGTTTAGCACAGAGTAAAGGTTTAACAAATATTACAGTTAAATGTATGGGAGATTGTGAGTCTTTAAGTGATTAAGTGGCACAGAAATCCTGAAAGTGTCATTTGGGGAGAGTATAGACCAGGGAGATGATAAATTGATCAGATAAGGCCTCTTGGAAGAGATGTGATTTCAGAAGGGTTTTAAAGATAGGAAAAGCAATGGCTTGTCAGATTGAAGGAGGAAGGAGTTCCAAGCGATTGGTGATTGACCAAGAGCTTGGCTGTGGGAGAAGTAATCATAAAGCAGAATAATAGGTTAGATTGAGAGGAGCAAAGAATGTTAGATGAGGTGTAGTGGGAGAAGAAAGTGGATAAATAGAAGGGAGAGATGATGGAGTGCTTAAAACCAATGGCCAGGAATAATCATTATGATGCAGATAGAAATGTACCAACAACTGCAGGGTTCTGAGATGAGAGAATGACAGAGAAATGTGCAGAATTACATTTTAGGAGAATGAACTGGGCAAGGGACAGAAATCTGGACCGGAAGAGGAGAGACACAGACAGGGAGACCAGGGAGGAGGCTGATGCAATAGTTAAACTGGAATATAGAAAGTACCTGAACCAACTCTGGAGACATTTGCTTTGTGAGGGAGAAGTGTATACTGGACATGTTAGAGAAAAAAAATAACAACAGGATTTAGTGACACATTGATTTGGGAGGTTGGAGGGGAAAGAGAACAAGGAGTCAGGGAGACTGTACGTTCCTTGTGGGCATGGATCTGTTTCACAACTCGTTGCATTGTACTTTCCAAAAAGGTCGGTAGAGTGCTCTGCACAAAGTAAACACTCAATATATGGAATTGATTCATTAATAATACCAAGATTGTGGTCTCCAGTGATGAGGATGGTGGCTATTGCAGTTTCGGGAAAAGTTAGTTGAAGAAGAGGATATTGAAGGAAAATCAGGAGTTACAGTTTAAGTGTTTTGAGCTTGAGATGTCTGCTGAACATCCATGTAAAGATGGGCTGGAAGAGGAGGAAATGAAACATTGTATAGGTGGAGAGAAATCAGGCTAGTGAGATGATTTGGGAGTCATTCACAATGAGGAAATACATGGAGCCGTGAGAATGGATGAGTTAGTTCTCCCAACGAGTGAAGTGAGAAGTAGTGGAGTACCAGAACAGAATGCTGTCAAACCTCAAAGTTAGGAACTGGAAGGCAGAGAAGGAGCTAGTGAAAGAAGCTGAGAAGTTCCAGACATAGAGGTAAGAGGAAAACCATGAAAGAGCTGAAGTAGAACTGAGGTTAAATAAGGGTTTCCAGGAGAAGGGATCACAGTGTTCCCATGGCTTGGAATTCCCAGGTGGCACAGGCCATGAAAGAGCATGAGTTAGGACAAGGACAGGGTTGGCTTTAGTTTGATGAGGATGGCTTCAGAACTTTGGAGTTTGGGGTCTGCCCAGCAAGGCTGGGGTAAGAACAGAGGTTTGCAGGACAAGGGGACAGTGTAAGAGGGGATGACAGGGGAAGTAAAGAAAAGGATAAAAGGAAACATCTCACCCGAGCAACAGCTGGCTGCTCCAAATTCTTTCTGTGTGGCTGACCTATGGCAGTGAATTAAGTGTGTCCAGTCATCCCAAGCTAGCTCTGTGAAATTGGGTGAAGCAGAGGGTGGGAGTCTTCATCCATCATCCAACTACTTGTTGGAGGAAGAATCCATCCTGCTTAGCCTCAAGACCCTGAGACCCACCATAGAGATGGGTCTGAACTCACCTAGCAGAGGCCCAGAGCAGCTGGCTGGCGTTGGGTCTGGTTTTGAGCAACTGGAGTTTCTGTGCCTACCCAGAGTCCCAGGAAGCACTGTTCCAAGAAGGCCAGTGGAATCTATGTGTATGGACACAGGGTGGAAGATTCCCTTCTGCAACTGCATATTAAGAAAGCTCTGTCTTGCCAATACTTGGGAGAGGAGAAGAAAGGATTTGCAAGACACCATTTGTATGTTTGTGTCAGGATTTTCCCTTGCACCGAGCCTCTGGGAAATAAATGAAAATTGGCCTGAGTCTAAGGAATGGGATTGTTAGTATGCCATTGGTATGGTACTGGAATCTGTCTAGTAATGACACCCCGTGGAGAAATGCATAACAAGGAAAACAATGTTCACCCAAACTGTGGTTGGGGAGGGTTAGAGCCGTGATTCATTCCACCCTTCCCACCATAATTTGGTCTGTGTCATAACTGCCACTGTGTCAGGGCCCTTGAATTGTAAAATTTGGCCTTAATTATACTGTGTGTCATGGTAAGAATGGTAAAAATTCACCACATGCATTACAGTGAATATAATAATACTGAGGGTAACTATAATGATGATGTTGACAAAGATGGTTACATTATCACCATTCATTCATTCATTCATTCATTCAATCATATTTATTAAGCACTTACTGTGTGCAAAACACTGTACTAAGTGCCTGGGAAGAACAATTCAGCAACATATCAAGACGGTCCCTACCCAACAACGGGCTCACAGTCTAGAAGGGGGAGACAGACAACAAAACAAAACATGCAGACAGGTGTCAAAATCATCCGAACAAATAGAATTAAAGCTATATGCACATCATTAACAAAATAAATAGAATAGTAAATATGTACAAGTAAAACAAATAGAGTCATAAATCTGTACAAATATATATACAAGTGCTGTGGAGAGGAGAATGAGCTAGGGCGGGTGCATGGGAAGGAGGAGAAGAAAAAGGGGGCTCAGTCTAGGAAGGCCTCCCTGAGGAGGTGAGCTCTCAGTAGGGCTTTGAAGGGAGGAAAAGAGCTAGCTTGGCGGATCATCATCAATTGTATTTATTGAGCACTTACTGTGTGCAGAGCACTGTACTAAGCGCTTGGGAAGTACAAGTTGGCAACATATAGAGACAGTCCCTACCCAGCAGTGGGCTCACAGTCTAAAAGGGGGAGACAGAGAACAAAACCAAACATACTAACAAAATAAAATAAATAGAATAGATATGTACAAGTAAAATAAATAAATAAATAAATAAATAAATAAATAAATAAATAAATAAATAGAGTAATAAATATGTACAAACATATATACATATGTACAGGTGCTGTGGGGAAGGGAAGGAGGTAAGATGGGGGATGGAGAGGGGGACGAGGGGGAGAGGAAGGAAGGGGCTCAGTCTGGGAAGGCATCCTGGAGGAGGTGAGCTCTCAGTAGGACCTTGAAGGGGGGAAGAGAGCTAGCTTGGCGGATGGGCAGAGGGAGGGCATTCCAGGCCCGGGGGATGACATGGGCCGGGGGTCGATGGCGGGACAGGCTAGAATGAGGTACGGTGAGGAGATTAGCAGCAGAGGAGCGGAGGGTGCGGGGTGGGCTGTAGAAGGAGAGAAGGAAGGTGAGGTAGGAGGGGGCGAGGTGATGGAGAGCCTTGAAGCCCAGGGTGAGCATGTGTTGAGGAAGGGCATTCCAGGCCAGGGGAAGGACGTGGGCCGGGGGTTGATGGCAAGACAGGCGAGAACGAGGCACAGTGAGGAAGTTAGCAGCAGAGAAGTGGAGGGTGTGGGCTGGGCAGTAGAAGGAGAGAAGGGAGGTGAGGTAGGAGGGGCCGAGGTCGTGGAAAGCCTTGAAGCAGAGAGTGAGGAGTTTTTGCTTGATTCGTAGGTTGACAGGCAGCCACTGGATATTTTTGAGGATATTTTTGAGATTTTTGAGGAGTAACATGCCCAGAGCGTTCCTGCACAAAAATGATACAGGCAGCGGAGTGAAGTATAGACTGAAGTGGGGAGAGACAGGAGGATGGGAGATCACATAGGAGGCTGATGCAGTAATCCAGTAGGTATAGGATGTGAGATTGAACGAGCAAGGTAGTGGTTTGGATGGAGAGGAAAGGGCAGATCTTGGCGATGTTGTGGAGGTGAGATCTACTGGGAGAACGGAGCAGAGCAGAGTCGAGGTTGACACCAACTTTGTGGGCTTGTGAGATGAGAAGGATGGTAGTGCCTTCTACAGTGACAGGAATGTCAGGGAGAGGGCAGGATTTGGGACGGAAGATGAGTAGTTCGGTCTTGGACATATTGAGTTTTAGAGGGTGTACAGACATCCAGATGGAGATGTCCTGAAGGCAGGAGGAGACACGAGACTGGAGGGAGGGAGAGATAGCAGGGGCAGAGATCTAGATTTGGGTGTCATCAGCGTAGAGATGATAGTTGAAGCCGTGGGAACGAATGAGTTTATCAAGGGAGTGAATGTAGATAGAAAACAGAAGGGGACCAAGAGCTGACCCTTGAGGAACCCCTACGGTGAGGGGATGGGAGGGGGAAGAGGAGTCCGCAAAGAAGACTGAGAATGAATGGCCGGAGAGATGAGGAGAACCAGGAGAGGACGGAGTCTGTGAAGCCAAGGTTGGATACCATGTTGAGGAGAAGGGCGTGGTCCACAGTGTCGAAGGCAGCTGAGAGGTCGAGGAGGATTAGGATAGAGTAGGAGCCGTTGGGTTTGCCAAGAAGGAGGTCAGTGGTGACCTTTGAGAGGGCAGTTTCGGTGGAGTGTAGGGTACGGAAGCCAGATTGGAGGGAGTCAAGTTGAGAGTTGGCATTGAGGAATTTGAGGCAGCGGGTGTAGATGACTCGTTATAGGAGTTTGGAAAGGAAGCGTAGGAGGGAGATAGGGTGACAACTAGTTGGGGAGGTGGGGTCAAGAGAGGGTTTTTTAGGATCGGGGAGACGTGGGCATGTTTGAAGGCAGAGGGGAAGGAACCAGTGGAGAGTGAGCGGTTGAAGATGGAAGTTAAGGAGGGGAGGTGGGAAGGGGCAAGAGATTTGATAAGATGAGCACCAGTCTCTGCTAGAAAAATCAAACAGCACCAGAAACTCACCATAACTTCTTCCGAGCTGGGAATGGATGAGTGAGATGAGTTCAAATACTTTTTCAAGCTCTGCTACTGTACCATATGACACTGGACCCAAGTTTCCACAGGCCTTTGTTTTTTCCAACAAGGGAATGGAATGCAAAACCTCGGACAGATGCTTAGGTTTCACAGTTTGAGAGCTGTGGAAATCCCTGAGTTGAGGAAATCATCCTTCTAATCTCTCTCTCTGAGACACCAAAGGCTACAGAGGTCTGGACAGATCTGCCAGGCAGCAGAACACCTCACCTTCACTTACCAAGGAACTCCAGGATGGCAAAGAGTTAGGACGGGAGGGGCAGGCCATGTGTATGGTGTTTTTAAGGCCTTTGAGGTCAGGATTCCCATGAGCCATGCTCTATGGGACATGAGGAGGAACACTGATCAGACCCTGTGGACGCTGATGTCACAACAGCTCTCTCTGAGGGGGTCAGGAAATAATGAGAAATGAAGATGATGTAAGCCCCACTGCTCTTTAGTGCATAGGTTCCCTGAATCCCAGGAGCCTAAGCATTATGTGAACCCAACAAAGCAGCCATTCACCGAAACACTTTTTCCCAAGAACAAACACAGACCACGGGGAAGTAGGGGTAAGGACAGCCTGCTGAGAGTGTTCAATAGTTTGGAAACCATTCCTTCAGGTGTGACAAGAAAACTGCTCAGCATAGGCAAATGTATAGAGTGTTATTTGTTTAACTTTATTTCTTCCCCTAGCAATAAATGCTACTGACTGAATTATTCATGACAGCTTGATAAATTGGGACTATTTTCTACTAAACCTTTCTACCACTGTTTATAAAAAAACTATTACCAAAAAGTGTCTGTCTGTCTGTTTGTCTCCCCAGTTAGATTGCTAACTCCCTCGGGTCAGGTTATATATCTCATGCTTTTGTTTGTTAACCTGAATTCCCAGAAGACATTCCCCCATAATAAAACATGGAGTTTGTAATTCAGGCAAGCACGATTTTTGCTAAATTCTACTGGCAGACTGTCTGTCCTGGGCTTATATTTCTCCATTCTTATCGACTTTCATGCTCACTGCTCATTAACTGCTTCTTCAAATCCTATGTCAGTGCTTAGAACAGTGCCAGCGCTTAGAACAGTGCTCAGCGCTTAGAACAGTGCTTCGCACATAGTAAGCGCTTCATAAATGTTATTATTATTATTATTATTATTATTATTATTATTATTATTATTATTATTATTATTATTATTTCCCACCGACTGCCCCATCTCTTGCCCCTAATGACTTGGCCACATATTTTATTCATAAAATTGAAACCATCAGATATAATCTCCCTAAAATATCCCTTGCTCCTCTCCAATTCCTCATCTGCCTCTGCCCTCTTTAACTCTCCCTATATTCAGTGCAGAGCCTCACGAAGAGATTTCTTGCCTCCTCTTAAAATCTACCCCTCCACCTATACTTCGACCTCATCCCTTCTCAATTTATGAAAACACTTGCCTCCTCTCTACTTCCCTGCCTGACCATCATCTTCAATCGTTCCTTTCCAATGGCTTCTTCCTCACTGCTTTCAAACTTGCTCATGTATCCCCTAGCCAACAAAACCCTCTCTTGACTCCATGCCTCTCTCCAATTACTGCTTTATCTCCCTCCTACTATTCCTTTCCAAACTCCTTGAGCAAGTTATCTATGCCTGCTGCCTCCACTTCTTTTCAGCCAATTCTTTGCTGAATCCCTTCCATTCTGACTTCCTCCCCCTTCACTCCAAATACACTGCCCTCTCTAAGATCTCCAATGATCTCCTTGTTGCCAAATACAAAGCTCTACTCCATCCTAATGTTCTCTAACTTCTCAGGTGCCTGTGACATCCTGGACCACCCTCTTCTTCTGGAAACATGATCTACCTCTGATTTCACTGACATTGTGACACTGAACTCATTCACTCCCATAGCTTCAACTACAATTTCTACATGGATGATTCCCAAATCTAACTCTCCAGCTCTGACCTCTCTTCTTCTCTACAGTCTCACATTAACTCCTGCCTTCAGGACGTTTCTAGCTAAGTGTCCTGCCAAAACCTCAAACTGAACAGGTTCAGAACAGAACTCTTTCATTTATTCATTCAGTTACATTCACTAAGGACTTACTGTGTGCAGAGCACTATAGTAAGAACTTGGGAAAGTGCAATACAACAATGAACAGTGACATTTCCTGCCCACAATGAGCTCACGGTCTAGAGACGGGGAGACAGACATCAATACAAATTTTTAAAAATGCAGATATATACATAAGTTCTGTGGGGTTTGGAGGGGAGGGGGAAGAGAAAAAGGAGTAAGTCAGTGTGCCTCAGAAGGGAGTGGGAGATGAGGAAAAGTGCGGCTTAGTCTGGGAAGGCCTCCTTAGGAGATGTGCCATCAACAAGGCTCTGAAAGGGGGGAGATGTGCCCTCAACGAGGCTCTGAAAGTGGGGAGAGCAATTGTCTGTCAGACCCGAAGAAGGAGGATGCTCCATACCAGAGGCAGAACGTGGGCCAGGGGTTGGCAGCAAATTCCTTACCTTCCCACCCAGCTAAAGTTCAGTACATGTCTCCCCACCTCTCAAGAACCTCTAGTGGTTGCCCATCCTCCTCCACACCAAACAGGAACTGCTTTCCACAGACTTAAAAACATTCAGTCAGCTTGCTCTATTCTGTCTTACCTCCCTAATTTTCTACTACAACCCAGCCTGAACTCTTTGCTCCTCTAACAGCAACCTACTCACTCTTCCTTGATCTTTTCTGTCTTGCCACTGACTCGGTGCCCACATCCTCCCTTTGGCCTGGAATTCCCTCCCCTTTCATATGTGAGAGATCACTACTCTCTCCATCTTCAAAACGCCTGCCCCAACTAAGCCCTTATTTCTCTTACTCCTTCTTCCTTCTGCTTCACATTTTAACTTGGATTTCTACCCTTTAATCACTTGATAGTCAAGGGATTTTTTTTTAGGCAAGGGCATATATGATCAATGGTTGCCCATCCACCTCCGCATCAAACAGAAACTCCTTACCATAGGCTTTAATCACCTTGCCCCCTCCTACCTCATCCCACTTTCCTCTTACTGCAACTCTGCCCATGCACTTCACTCCACTAATACCAACCTACTCGCTGTACCTCGATCTCATCTATCTCATCACCATGCTCTCGCACAAGTCCCATCTCTGGCCTGGAATGCCCTCTCTCTTCGTATTTGACAGTTATTTTCCCCCCGTTCAAAGGCCTGTTGAAAGCACATCTCCTCCAAGAGGCTTTCCCTGACTAAGCCCTCAATTTCTTCTCTCTCACTCCCTTCTGCTTTTCCCTGATTTGCTCCCTTTATTCTCACCACCCTCAACCCTACAACACTTATGTTGATATCCATAATTTACTTATTTACATTGTCTGTCTCCCCCTCTAGACTATATGATCGTTGTGGGCAGGTAAAATGTGCTTTATATTGTTATAGTGTACTCTCCCAAGTGTTTAGTTCAGTGCTATAAACACCAGTTTAACAAATACAATTGATTGATTGATTGATGATCATGTCTGGAAATGCTAGGGAAGAAGCTATTTAAAAGTGAATGGTTGAAAATGATTGTTAGGGAGGGAAGATGAGAGAGGACAAGTGTTTTGATAAGGTGAAAATGGATAGGGTGGTGGTGCAGATGGAGTGGGTGGATTTTGAGAGGAGGCACTGAGATACTGGTGGGAAAGATGAATGAGTCAATGAGCAGGCAGGAGGAGAGAGGGAGTGAAGATGATGTGCAGAGATTTTAGGGATTATACCTGATAATTTCAATTTTACTGGTAACGTACATGGCCAGGTCATTAGAGGCAAAAGATGGGGGTAGTGGAACAGGGGTTTGAAATACCTGTCGTGGAAAATAGGCATGAGTGTCAATAAAGATGGAGAAGTATTGTCAGGCAGAGGAGAGATCAGAATTAAAGCTAGTGAGGATAATTTTGAAATGGATGAAGTCAATCCAGTGCCTGGATTTCCATCAGCAGCGCTCCACAGCTCATGCACAGGTGTTACATCCTGATAAAGCCAGTTAGGGATGAGGGGATTCATGACTCAGGTTTACCGAAGGAACATACTGCAGTGTGCAGTTTATAGTAAGAAAACATTTATTAAAACATTTATTAGCATGCACAAATCATTAATGGTAGAGGATCCTCCTTCCATTAAACCCTCCAACCCAGGGGCCACAAGATTTCAGATACAATTAAATTCTCAACCCGGGAACAACGGGATTAAGCACTCAACCCGGGGGCCATAAGATTCCTCCTACCAAATGACGACTGGTAGGGGCTGAGACCAGCATGAGTGTCCCCCGACTAAAAGGTCTCCTCCAGCCCGGGCTGTCTCTGCCATCCCTTCAGATTACAGTGAGCAGCATCAACAGGAGATTTCCCCCAGTCTTTATACTCTTCTTGTTGACCATCACATTGAGCTTCTTCCACATCCTTGCCCAAATTTACCAACTACAGTTCCTCTCTTTGTTCTAATCTGAGAAGATATCTCACCTGGCATCCCTGCAGTTGTGTCCATAGTTATTCAGGGTGGTCTTTGCTCTGGGCTAATCTGCCTGTCTGATTATGATCAGAGGAAGTGATATATGTTGAAGGGCATCCTATTTAACTCATTGTTTAGTAAATTGCAAACTGCACCCTTCAACAGGAGCGGAGGAAGCATACAGTGGAGATTGTACTGTTGGAGGTGAGTCAGGGTTCTGGGTTGGTGGTCTGAGAGGAGTGGAGGAATATGGGAGTGAGGGAGTTGAATTCAGTGGAGAGGATGGTGCTTTGGGTGTCAATTTGTGCAGAAAAAGAAAGTAGTTTGGGCATGGAAACCAAATAGGGCATGATGTTTTTGGAAAATTAGAGGGGGTCAAAAGATCAGGGGTCTCTTTTGGGGAACAGGACAGATTTGCGAGGAATGAATGGGTGGAAAGAGAGCAGTTGAGGAGGTTTTGTCCGGAGAGTGGAATTTCAGAATTAATGAGACTGGATTGGAAATAATAATAATAAAAGCAACGGTGTTTGTTGAGTACTTGATATGTGCCAAGCCCTGGGGTAGATACGAGGTAATCAGGTTGTCCCATGTAAGACTCACAGTCTTAATCCCCATTTTACAGATAAGGTAAATGAGGCACAGACAAATTAAGTGGCTTGCCCAAAGTCATACAACAGACAAATGGAGGAGCCAGAATTAGAACCCATGTCCTCTTTTCACTTTCCTCTTGCCCTCCCTTTTTCCACTAAGCCATGCTTCTTCTCTTTGGTGGAAATAGCACGGGCTTGGGAATCAGAGGTCACGGGTTCTGTTCCCGGCCCCACCACTTGTAAACTGTGTGACTTTGGGCAAGTCCCTCGGCACATCCGCCAAGATAGCTCTCTTCCTTCCTTCAAAACCCTACTGAGAGCGCACCTCCTCCAGGAGGCCTTCCCAGACCGAGCCCCCTTTTTCCTCTCCCCCTCCCCATCGCCCCCCCTTACTTACTTCCCCTCCCCACAGCACCTGTATATATGTTTTTACAGATTTATTACTCTATTTATTTTACTTGTACGTATTTACTATTCTATTAATTTTGTTAATGATGTGCATCTAGCTTTGCTTCTGTTCATTCTGATGACTTGACACCTGTCCACATGTTTTGTTTTGTTGTCTGTCTCCCCCTTCTAGACTGTGAGCCCGTTGTTGGGTAGGGATCTTCTCTATATGTTGCCAACTTGTACTTCCCAAGTGCTTAGTACAGTGCTCTTCACAGAAGTAAGTGCTCAATAAATACGATTGAATGAATGAATGAATGAAAAGTCACCTAATTTCTCTGTGCCTCAGTCACCTCATCTGTAAAATGGGGATAAGATTGTGAGCCCCAAGTGGGACAAACTTATTACCTTGTATCTACCCCAACGCTTAGAGCAGTGCATGACGCATAGTAAGTGCTTAACAAATGCCATCATTATTATTATCATTATTATTCTTTATTGATGTTATATGTATTTTCCCAAGGGCTTAGTACAGTGATTTGCTTGCAGTATAAGTGCTCAATAAATATAATTCAAGAGTGAATGAATTGGAGATTGTGAAATGACTAGAAATGATGAGATCAAGAGTGTGGCCAAGTTGGTGAATGGATGAGGCTGGACTAGGTAGTCACTGAAGTTGAGGAGTAACAGGAAGCGGGTAGTAGATGGGTCAACCAGGATATGTACATGGATATTCATGTCCCCAGGGACCTATGTAGGGATGGAAAAAGAGAAAAGGAATGTGAGAAAGGGATCAAAGTTGTTAAGCGATTTGTATTAGGGGCCTTGGAGGGGGTAGACTAGTAACTGAAGTGTGTCGTAGAGATGGATGATATGGGATTCAAAGGGAGGGAAAGAGAGGGATGAGGGAAGTGGAATGGTATGAAAGTGGCCCTGGGGCACAGGAAGGAAATCAGTTCCTTCCCTTCTCAGTGAGTCTTGGGAAGTGGGAATAGATTATTCTCTCTCAGTAGAGAACAGCAGGGCAGAGAGTGTCATCTGGGATGACCCAGGTATCAGGAATGGAGAGGAGAAGAAGTGACTCTGTCAGGAACATGTAAAGGATGAAAGGAAACTTCCCCATGATGGAGCGAGAGTCCTACAGGCCACACTTGGCTGAGGCTGGTGAGGGGGAATAGAGGGAGGGGATGGTTGGTGGGTAGGGAAGAGTTGGATGGAGGAGGATTTGGAGTGGAGCAGGAATGGAAGGGCTAGTGATGGGATGCTTAGAGGGAGGAGAATGAGGGGACATGTTAGGATCAGAGAACTTATTTGTTACAGAAGAGGTTGTCAGCATCAACTGCTTAATTTGATGATTCCGTTGACCAACCACTGAATTTAAAGCAGGGTGTCTAAGAGCAAAGATAATTTTCTGGAGCAAATACCAAGGTATCAGACAACACCACCTGCTCTGCATCCCCTATTGTGCACCCAGCTTGGCTGCAGGCAGAGTGGGAGCAGGGAGAGGAAATATGAAGGAAGCTTAGCTCATCTCGGCCTCAAAAGTTCAGGAGTGATTTCTTTGTGTCCTGGCAGGCAGCTTCCAGTGAGTTAAATGTTAGGAACTAAATTTTGGAAAAAAAAACTCGTTTCCTAGCTGAGTTATCTTTATCTGAAGCTTGTTACTGTTGAGTACTGTTGCTGAGTACTTTTGTGTGTGTGTGTGTGTTAATGTTATTTTGCTATGCTGGAGGTCCAAGAATAATAAGATAGTCAAGAAGGATGAGCGTGCAGTTGTTGAGGTCAAAGGAGAAATGGCAGTGAAGAGTCAGATAAATGAGGTCGGTTCTTTGAAGACTGCTCTCACAGATTTTCTAGGTTGGTAGTGCTGTTCTTCCTTGAAGCAGGGTTCAGATACAACGGTTCTAACTAAGTTTCTGGTTCTTTTTGTCTTTGTTTTTTGATCATCAGGCTTTGTCTGACCACCTTTCTTCGTTTTCTTTCATTCCTGTTTTTACTTTTTCTTTTTTATATCAAATGTTCCTCTTCTTGTGTTCCTTGTCTTTTCTCCCTTCACTCCTTCCCCAGTAGAGGCTGTGTCAGTAGTGGCTCAGCAGAGCTCTGGGCTAACAGACAGCTCAAGCCTGGTAGGGATTGGCTGAGAACGTCATGATCCTTCTGGCTACGGGGCCTCATTGACCTCAGGGCCAAGGATGAGTTAGTAAGGAGTTTCTGTTTGATGCAGAGGTAGATGGACAAGCACACCAGGTTTTTGAGGGGTGAGGAAATATGGACTGAATGGCTTTTGAGAAAAATGATCTAGGCAGCAGAGTAAAGTATGGACTGGAATGGGGAGAGATAGGAGGCAGGTAGGCCAGTGTGGAGGATGATTCAGAACTCAAGATGCGATATGATAAGTGATTAGATGAGTGTGGAAGCAGTTTGGATGAAGGGGAAAAGGTGGATTTCAGAAATCCTGTGAAAGTAGAATGAGCAGGTTTGATGAAAGACTAATATGTGGTTGAGTGAGAGAGATGAGTCAAGCATAATGAGTTTGTAAGACAAGGAGGAAGGTGTTGTTTACAATGGTGGGAAAACCAAGAGGACAGGGTTTGGGTGGGACAATGAAGGTTTCCGCTTTGGACATGTTAAGGTTGAAATGTCAGTGGGGCATCCAGGTAGAGATGACAGGAATTACAGGATGAGCAGGAATTTTTCCCGGGAGCTCCCATCTTTGGGAAATGTTTTCTTCCCATGCAGGACACCAAACCTCTTTGCCAGGGCCCACACACTCACTAAAGATTTGGACCAGAGTCACTCATCCAGGAAAGACCTTGGCAGGAAATGCTTCCTCAGTTGATGAGGCTCAACTCTTAAGGGGCCAATCTCTAACTCTTCTGTCCTCATCACATTGTCTCCACCCTGGGAACCATCCCGCAGTCCAGTCCTTTCTTCCTGTTCTCTATTTTCCTCCTCGTCTTCCTTCTTCTTCAACTTCTCTTCCTTGTTCTCCTCCTCTTCCTTCTTCTCCTTCCAAAACCCACTTCCCTGGGAACTGTGCAAGCTGCTGTTTGGAGAGAACCATACAAATACCCCTTTCCCTCCCGCTCCTCATCTCTCTCCCTCAGGAACAAAAGCAGAAGGAATGTCCCAGTTTTGCTGCTGTTTGCCCTCAGCCCAGCTCCTGGCTCCTCTCCACGGTCCTGGCAAACAGCCTTGAAAGGGAGGTCCCATTACAGGGAAAGCTGCAGCACAAGGGTTTGGTGCCTACTCAGCCATTGGCAGCCCGGGCTCTTCCCCAGTACTCCACTTTACTCCGAGTTTCATCCTGTGCTCGTATGCAATAATAAAATAATAGTAATAATAATAATAATGGCATTTAGTAAGTGTTTACTATGTGCAAAGCACTGTTCTAAGCGCTGGGGAGGTTACAAGGTGATCAGGTTGTCCCACGTGGGGCTCACAGTCTTAATCCCCATTTTACAGATGAGGGAACTGAGGCACAGAGAAGTTAAGTGACTTGCTTAAAGACACACAGCTAACCATTGGCAGAGCCAGGATTTGAATCCATGACCTCTGACTCCAAAGCCCGGGCTCTTTTCCACTCAGCCACGCTACTTCTATAGGAGACAGGGGAACGGACTCCCCAGAGTCCCACTCTTAACAGAAGCTTGTAGGGCCAATGACTCAGAATGATGGAGGGCTGGGAGTGGGGAGGGCTGTTTATGCTGTCACAGAGAAGACTATGTAAATGAAGAATATCTCTAAGGAATCAATCCCTGGGTCACCTCCCCGCTCCTCACTCTCCTTCTCCTCTCCCTCTGGTCTTGGGCAGGAAGACAAAGGGGGAATGGAGAGATGTTTGGCCCTCTAAGTGTTCACCCCGCCACTTCTAGCGGTGAGCAGCACAGAAGTAAGTGACCATCTGCTGCCTAGAAATGCCCCAGAAATGCTATTCCTGAATGGCTAGGACTCATTTCAGGCCATTTTCAGTCTGTCTGTATCTTAATGTATAGTGGAATCCGCTGGTGCCTACCACATGGTGCTGCCCCCAGTGCAGTGAGTTGGGTCCGAGCTGATGGGTGGTGTGGCAGATTGCAGGTTCCAGGAATCACAGGGTCTGGGCTCCTCAGGATGGATTGAAGCATTCCACTGCTGACAGGCGGGCAGCAAGAAAGCAGCGAAGTTGTTTTTAAGGAAATTTATTCTCGATTCAGTTTACCTGCCAGTATCAATAGTGACTGCAGTACTCATTTTTTTGGACAAATAGTTAGAGATGGCTGTAAAGGGCTAGGTATACAACAGTATTTCCATTGCTCTAATCACCCACCATCTGCGGGCCTGGTAGAATGGTACAGTGGTACCATGAAAAAAAAACAGATAAGCAAAGCTATGCTCCGACACTAGACCGAAAAGGCCAGAATGCCTCCCCTTGGTCCTCTTTGGTCTGCAAAACACACCTAACTAAAAGGCATACTTGAGCCCTGATGAAGTTCAGATGAGGAAGTCCATGCACCTCCCTATGTCCCCTCCTATGAACTGGGAAAGGCAGAACATAGTCCTTACTGATGAAGCCTTATTGGATTATTGTAATTTGTTAAATAATGGTTTAAATCCTTACATTCGTAGGTGCAACAAGCTCTGCCAAAACCAGACCACAGTCAGAGCCACACATTCAAACCAGGCGACTGGGTACGTGTTAAGTCAGTCACACGAAAGAACACCCTTGAGCCACAGAAGAAGGAACCACATCAGATGTTGCTAACTACAAGAACTGGGGTAAAGTCTCGAGGACCAACCACTTGGATTCACCCATCCCATACTAAGCAAGTTCTGGAGCCATCAGAAGAGGACCTTAAAGTTGTATGAACTCATGAATAACAGCAACCCCAAGGAGGAACCGCGGAACTATTGAGAAATTGATACCTGGAAGGGACTCCTGACACTGGGGCTAGCACTATTCCTCAGGGTCTGTAAAGCCCCTCATGAACACTTAATAGCAGGCCCCAGTCATTGGTTGGGGCTTCTATCTGTACCTGTCCGGGAGAGTACACCATGAAAAGCACCATTGTGTAATGAGATGCAGTATGATATAGTGGATGGAGCACAGGCCTGGGAGTCAGTGGGTCATGGGTCCCGGCTCTGCCCCTTATCTGCTGTGTGATCTTGGGCAAGTCACTTCACTTCTCTGTGCCTCCGGGACTCCGTTCCCGAGAGGCCCGCCCACCCGCCCGCCATCAATCAATCAATCAATCAATCGGATTTATTGAGCACTTACTATGTGCAGAGCACTGTACTAAGCGCTTGGGAAGTACAAATTGGCAACACATATTGCAACACAAATTGGCCATCACACCGCGTGGCCCCCGCTGCTCCCGAAAGGATCCTCTCCTCAGAGCGCCACCATAGACGCCCGGCACTCCGTTCCCGAAAGGCCCGCCCGCCATCACACCGCGTGGCCCCCGCTGCTCCCGGAAGGATCCTCTCCTCAGAGCGCGCCGCCATAGACGCCCGGGACTCCGTTCCCGAGAGGCCCGCCCGCCCGCCCGCCATCACACCAATTGGCCTTGCTGCTCCCAGAAGGATCCTCTCCTCAGAGCACCGCCATAGACGCCTGGGACTCCGTTCCCGAGAGGCCCGCCCACCCGCCCGCCATAACACCAAGTGGTCCCCACTGCTCCCGGAAGGCTCCCCTCCTCAGAGCGCCCCCATAGACGCCCCCTGCCTCCACCCCACCCCCAACTTAAGCGCCCTCCCTTACAGTGCCCCCCATCCCCCCCCCCTTCCCGGCCCGGTCATGACTGACTCTCCCCCGCCTCAACCCCGGGAAAAAGGCCCTTGTTACCATCAAGTTACATTAACGACAACCTCATTCGCACCTACTCAGCCCTCCCATGCTAGTTGGCTGTTTGCTCCTCTCCCCAGGTATCTCTACTCCCTGACCCCCCTTAACAGGTCCACCCTACTCCAGTACATAATAGCTTGTATCTGCTCTCGGTGACATCATTATCTGACAATTTTATTATTGCCATAGCATATTAATTGTTTAACTACACCCTGTGATGCCATCGCCTTCTTATATCATTGCTACTGTTTTATTGCTTCTGCATCTCTATTGTTAACCTCCCGCTGTACTGTCACTCGCCCTGCTGACTCACCATGTACTTTCAATTCCCTTGCTCCCAACTGCCATTCCCATTCCTCACCTTCCCCTTCCCCTCTCCCACCCAGCTTTTTCCCTCCCTCTCACCCACCAAGACCACTCCCTCCAACCCCCTACCAAGGATCCCTCTGTACCAGCGCAGTTCCTCCGCTCTTCCCTCACAGCAACCTCATTCCCCTCCTCCCCGCCTCGACCCCATCCCAGTTCTCCTTTCCCATCGCCACCCCTCTTCCCAATCTCCCCGCCCAGGCCCCCGCCAACTCATCCCAATCCAAACCCTCCCCACCCCTCGCACCCTTCCCCCTCCCTCCTCTCCCTCGACAGATGCTGTCAAGTGTGGCCTCTGGAAGCCCCGCTCCGTTTTAAGTAAGATCCCATTCATCCTGGACCTATTCCTTTCCAGCTCTCTACTCCTCCTCGCCCTAACTGAAACATGGCTGCTCCGGACGACACGGTCTCTTCTGCTGCTCTCTCCAGTGGAGGCCTCTTCTTCTTCCACTCCCCCAGACTCACCGGAAAAGGAGGAGGTGTCGGTTTCCTTCTCGCCCCCCAATGTCGCTTTCGCACTATCCCTCCTCCCCATTCCCTTTCCTTCCCTTCCTTTGAAGCCCACATTATTCGCCTCTACCTCCCCCTCCAGATTCTTGTAGCCGTCATCTACCGCCCTCCCGGCCCCACCTCCAAATTCTTTAACGACTTTGACCCCTTCCTCACCTTCCTTCTCTCCTTCTCCATGCCCACTCTGATCTTCGGAGACTTCAACATGCACATGGATATCCCTGATGACTCCTCTGCCGCCCGCCTTTTATCTCTCCTCGACGCTGCCAACTTCTTGCTCCACCTCACCTCACCCACTCACCAACTTGGTCATACCCTCGACCTCATCATCTCCTATCGCTGCCCTGTGTCCACCATCACCAACTCTGAAATCCCTCTATCTGATCATAATCTTCTCACCTGCCTCCTCACTCACACTCCTTTTCCCTGTAAATCCATATTACTCCCTCACAGAGATCTCCTCTCTCTTGACCCCATCCATCTTTCTGAGCGCCTCACACCCCACCTCGCCTCCCTTTCCTCTCTACCCAGTCTTGATGATCAGATTACTGCTCTCAACTCTACCTTTTCTACTCAGTTAGACTCACTCGCTCCCCTTTCCCTTCGCCGCTCTCGTACCATTAACCCACAGCCCTGGATCACTGCCACTGTCCCCCTCCTTTGCTCTTATGCTCGAGCTGCCGAACGCTGCTGGCGAAAGTCTAAACACCATGCCAACCTCGTTCACTTCAAGATTATCCTTTCCTGTCTTAACTCAGCCCTCTCCTCTGCCAGAAAAAACTATTTCTCCTCCCTCATTGACACCCATGCCCATCACCCCCGCCAGCACTTCCGTACATTCAACTCCCTTCTCAGACACCCGGTTCCTCCCCCTCCTCCTTCCCTCACCCCCAACGATCTGGCCTCCTACGTCATTAACAAAATTAAATCCATCAGGTCCGACCTTCCCAAAGTCACTTCCCCCCCTTCTCCAACCCCCCGGCTCTCAACACTCTCTGCTACTCTCCCATCTTTCCCAGCAGTATCCTCAGAGGACCTCTCCTCCCTGCTCTCAAGTGCCACTCTGGCCACCTGTGCTTCTGACCCCATTCCCTCTCATCTCATGAAATCTCTCACTCCATCCCTTCTCCCCTCCTTAACTTCCATCTTCAACCGCTCACTCTCCCTGTTTCCTTCCCCTCTGCCTTCAAACATGCCCATGTCTCTCCCATCCTAAAAAAAACCCTCTCTTGACCCCACGTCACCTTCTATTTATCGCCCCATATCCCTCCTACCATTCCTTTCCAAACTCCTTGAACGAGTTGTCTACATGCACTGCCTCGAATTCCTCAGCACCAACTCTCTCTTCGACCCCCTCCAGTCTGGCTTCCGTCCCCTACATTCCACAGAAACTGCCCTCTCAAAGGTCATCAATGACCTCCTGCTTGCCAAATCCAATGGCGCATACTCCATCCTAATCCTCCTCGACCTCTCAGCTGCCTTCGACACTGTGGACCACCCCCTTCTACTCAACACGCTATCTGACCTTGGCTTCACAGACTCCGTCCTCTCCTGGTTCTCCTCTTATCTCTCCGGTCGTTCATTCTCAGTCTCTTTTGCAGGCTCCTCCTCCCCCTCCCATCCCCTTACTGTGGGGGTTCCCCAAGGTTCAGTGCTTGGTCCCCTTCTGTTCTCGATCTACACGCACTCCCTTGGTGACCTCATTCACTCCCACGGCTTCTACTATCATCTCTACGCTGATGACACCCAGATCTACATCTCTGCCCCTGCTCTCTCCCCCTCTCTCCAGGCTCACATCTCCTCCTACCTTCAGGACATCTCCATCTGGATGTCTGCCCGCCACCTAAAACTCAACATGTCCAAGACTGAACTCCTTGTCTTCCCTCCCAAACCCTGCCCTCTCCCTGACTTTCCCATCTCTGTTGACGTCACTACAATCCTTCCCGTCTCACAAGCCCGTAACCTTGGTGTCATCCTCGACTCCGCTCTCTCATTCACCCCTCCCATCCAAGCCGTCACCAAAACCCATCGGTCTCAGCTCCGCAACATTGCCAAGATCCGCCCTTTCCTCTCCATCCATACCGCTACCCTGCTAGTTCAAGCTCTCATCCTATCCCGTCTGGACTACTGCACCAGCCTTCTCTCTGATCTCCCATCCTCGTGTCTCTCTCCACTTCAATCCATACTTCATCCTGCTGCCCGGATTATCTTTGTCCAGAATCGCTCTGGGCATGTTACTCCCCTCCTCAAAAATCTCCAATGGCTACCAATCAATCTGCGCATCAGGCAGAATCTCCTCACCCTGAGCTTCAAGGCTCTCCATCACCTCGCCCCCTCCTACCTCACCTCCCTTCTCTCCTTCTACAGCCCACCCCGCCCCCTCTGCTCATCTGCCGCTAATCTCCTCACCGTACCTCGTTCTCGCCTGTCCCGCTAACGACTCCCGGCCCACGTCATCCCCCGGGCCTGGAATGCCCTCCCTCTGCCCCTCCGCCAAGCTAGCTCTCTTCCTCCCTTCAAGGCCCTACTGAGAGCTCACCTCCTCCAGGAGGCCTTCCCAGACTGAGCCCCTTCCTTCCTCTTCCCCTAGTCCACCTCTCCATCCCATCTTACCTCCTTCCCTTCTCCGCAGCACCTGTATATATGTATATATGTTTGTACATATTTATTACTCTATTTATTTGTTTATTTAATTTACTTGTACATGTCTATTCTATTTATTTTATTTTGTTAGTATGTTTGGTCTTGTTCTCTGTCTCCCCCTTTTAGACTGTGAGCCCACTGTTGGGTAGGGACTGTCTCTATATGTTGCTAACTTGTACTTCCCAAGTACAGTGCTCTGCACACTGTAAGCGCTCAATAAATACGATTGATTGATTGATTATGCTTAAAATACCTAATCTGTAAAACGGGGATTGAGACTGTGATTCCCACGTTGGACAGGGAGTGTGTCCAACCCAATTTGATTGCATCCACCCCAGTGCTCATTACAGTGCCTAGCACATAGACTTAACAAATATTACAGTCATTATTATTACTATTCTCCCCTGGACCAAAATCACTCGCTCCCACTAAGAGTGGTATTGGTCTGTGGCATCCAAAATTTTTTTTTCACCGTAAGTGTAGGGTTTGGTTACACTTTGTGCTTGTCACTGAGTGCCTGATCCAGTAGAAGCTCCCCATTAATTAGGGCTGCCCAGTGTGTGGTGTGAATCTACAGATCTCATCGCAGGGGCCAGGAATTAGGAGGATGTGAATCTACGGGTCCCGCCCCAGGGGATCAAGACCTTTTTCACCTTGCTTCTGTGACCACCTTTTCACCTGCCACCTATGGCAGGTAGACCTATAGATGGCATAAGTGGTATTGCCAAATTAATAATTCAGTTCTTAACTAAAAAAGCAAAGTCCTAGGCTCATTAAGGAAGTGCAGGCCATCCTCCTGGTTGCCCTTCAGAGCTCTGTGGTTTTAGACATGCCGCTTACCACTGAAGTTGGGGACTGCTCCCACTCCCGGGGTGGGGTAGCGTAAAGAAGACAAACAACACAGCTCTCTCCAAGTCAGGCACCTTTAATCCCACTCCCCCCTGGGAGGGCTCAGAAAAAACCACCAATCCAGGCACAGAATGCCCAGCAGAACTGACTGGTCCACGGGGTTGTCCAGTCCACATACTGAGCACAGGAGGCTTTCAAGGGTGAGGCTTTAACACATCCTTTCATTTGCATAAACCCGCCCCTGGATGACACAGGCAGCTCCCCTTGGCCCTCTGAAAGATGCTCCCACAGGAGCGAACCCTCATTAGTCCCCATGCTGTCCGTCAGTTTCCGGGGCTTCTCAATGGCGGTCGAGCACAAAGGTGGCATCCCTTGTTGTCCAATGGCTTCTATTCATCACTCTTAGACCCGCCTCCAATGGGCCATTACTCTCCGCCTCATGGCCCGATCCTCCATCTTAGAGCATGTGGCCTAGGGGAGGGGAGGTATATCTAGGGGTTGGGGAGTGCGCTTTCTGCGCAATGGGGCCACCTTGGACCGCAGGGGGCCAACAAGACAGCTTGAATCTCTCTCCCCACACCTCAGCAGAGCTCAACCCAGACCAAAGTTTGGAGCCAGGGAGGGGAAGGAACGATGAGGAAGAACCTTTTGCCTTTGGGCAGGGCTCCAGGTAAGAAGCCCCCTGGAGATGCCCCGAGGAAGAAAAGGGTCTGTGCATGGGGTTCTGGGTTGGAGACTATGCAGATCTCACCTCTCTGCCCCAGGCCACAAGCCTGAAGAGGGGAAGGGTAACAGGGACCTGGGTTGTCATTGGTGCACAACGTTGTATGTACATTCCTTGATAACTTTTTCAATCTTACACCACTCTAAGCAGGGATATCTCAGTTAGCCAAGGGGCCACAGGAAGCACATAAAACCTCCCAAGATGGGGGAGAGCTATGTTTTATTATCACATCTTGTTTCCCAGCATTCATTCATTCACTCATTCATTCATTCCTTCAATCATATTCCTTAAGAGCTTACTCTGTGCAAAGCACTGTACTAAGCACTTGGGAAAGTACAATACAACAATAAACAGTGGCATTCTCTGCCCACAACTAGCTCACAGTCCAGATGGGTGTGTGTGTAACAAACATCAATACACATAAATACAACTACAGAGATATACATAAATGCTGTGGGGTTGGGGGAAGGGGGAAGAGCACAGAGAGCAAGTCAGGGAATTGATTGAGTTTCCGTGCTGTAGGGCAGGAGAAACACTGCCAGATGTGCCCACCAGGGGAGGATTTCCCCTGGAAATTAGCTTGAGACAGCAGGCAACGAGAGCAGCAAGTCAGGTCTCCTCACTGCAACTACCCGAAACAACTGATAAAAAAGGGAAGACCTTTCCCCTGGGCCATGGCAAAAACCATCTATGAAATGCACTGAGATGCCTACTGCGGTTGCAGCCAAAGCACAGGATGACATGTTGAGGGCAACTGGACTATTTGAACTCCTCTGACATGGGAGCATCTGTACAAACTTGGGGAAACCAGTTAGATGGGTAGCTAATTTGTAATAATCTATGTGTGTGAATGTATATGTGTATAGGCATATACCCCTTTTTAAATTAGATTAAGTATGAAATACAGCTTTCTGCTATATACAGTGGTGGGTTTGGTGGCTTTGTGCTTGTCACTGAGTGCCTGATCCAGTAGAAGCTTCCCATTAATTAGGGCTACTCGGTGGTGTGAATCTGCAGATCTTATCCCAGGGGCCAGGAATTAGCAGGAGGTAAATCTACAGATCCCACCCCAGGGGATCAGAAATCTGGGTGAGGTGCATCCAAGGATTTCATCTAAGGGAAGCATGAATCTGGGTGAGGTGAATCTTTAGCAGCCTGGGGAGGCCAGACAGAGCAAGCATCTCAGTCAGAGCTCTTGGTATGCGTATTGTTATATTGCATTCTCCCAAGTGTTTAGTACAGTGTTTTGCACACACTACAATACAATTGCTTAATACATATAATTGACTGACTTCCCTAGTACTTTTGCCCTTTTTCTCATCCTCCCCAAACTCACACTTTCGGGGGCCTTCTCCAGCTCCTCCTTTAGTACTCACTGCTGTCCTGTATCCCAAACTCTTCTTAGCCTAGGTTCTAATTATTTAAATGAACGTGGATATCTTTTCTAAAAGCCATTAATGGCACCATCAGGGAATGAGAGGGAGACAAAGGGGCTAGAGATGAAGGGCTGGGGTGCCATGGGGAGAAGCAGATACTTCCTTTGGAGGTCCAAGGGGGTAAGCTTTGGGAAACATCTAGGGTGTCTGGGGAGGGAATGTAAACAGAGACAGGATTTACAGAATTGGTCCCAAATTGGGTAAAATAATTTATCATAATCTGCACCCAACATTCTCTGTCACAAAGTGTTACTTGTCACACTTTTTTGGAAGCCTTTATCTGGTCCTGTCTTAAACCTGTGGTGAAGTGACACAGAACATCTGACACTGGATCAGTGATGCCCAAATCAGAAAGTCTAATGACTTTACCTCAGTGAGAAGAGCAGATAGTTTTCCTAGACCTTACAAGGGATCGGTGTTAGGAAAAGGAGATTCTTTTTTCCGGAACCGTCTCATTCTCCTGTCCCTGTAAATCATGTGGAATAGACTCACAGCTGAAAAGGTGAATCCCAACACCACATGGCTATTCATTATCAGTGAAGAATTCTTTTTCATGTTCATTATAACACTCAGCATGATTGACTGCTGTCCATAAAGGAAAACATAGAGGGTGGCCAGAGCAATGACTCTTTTGGCTGCTCTGACCTTTGGCATCAGTCTGGGGGAATGACTTGGTCTATAGAGGTGCTGGACTTTCCGGTGGTGTCTGTGCAGGACAAACACCATGTAGCCACTGACCAGGTTCATGAGCTCCGCAGAGAATAAGTCCCAGAAGCTGAGCACAACTGCAATTATTAGGGTGGTTACTGCACTTATTTGAACCTTTAAGCAATATTTGAGATCCAATATGATTTGAACGCAGCTACTGTTTTGGGGGCCTTTAATATCTATGACACCTTCAATATTAATTAACATATTGAAGATCCAGGAGAAGACAGAGGAGGGAAGGATGCACTTTTGTCATTTAACTTTGAGTCCTGCCCACTGGGAGGTGCTGGGACTGATGGTGATGGCTTGGAAGATGCTCAGGAGGCAGGTGATGCAGATTCCGAAGCTACGGGCCACTCGATAAAGATACATGAAGAGTTTACATCCAATATAATCTAGGAAATTTCACAGTCTCAAGTTAACATGATCTCTGGGATTCCCCTGGTGAGCAGAATTATGGTGTTAGCCAAGGTTAGCTGGGTAAGAATCAAATCTGAGGAGCTGGGCATGTGGCTGGCAGAAATCATGTGGCCATAAAACAGAAGGAGGAAAACATTCACTGAGACCCCGAGGCTGAACTGTAACAGAATCATCATCCCAAAAGAGATCTCAGTGGTGTTCATTGTCTTGATTATCCATTATAATCAGAAGAAGCCTCCTGCAGAGCACCCTGGGGGTAGGGAGGATTGAGGAAGGAGAAAGAGAGACAGGAGAAAGGAGGAGAATGGAGAGCACTTTTCAGTTTTCAATATTTCAAATGATTCATGTTTCAAATTTTTGTGTCCCTTAATCACTCGATCAATCAACACATAGTATTCATAGACCACCTACTGTAGGCAGAGCTAAATCCTTGGAAGAGTACACAAGAAACAAAAGATATGGTATCTGCCTTAAAGGAGAGAGATAAGTAAACATTGATTATTTACAAATATTGTGAACAGGAGAAAGAACATGAACATAATAATGATGATATTTGTTAATCGGGCAGTAGGTGGGAAAATCAAGATCAAGGTACAGTAAGTGAACTTGGGAAGAGCACAGAATGTTACCTGGTGAAGAGTGCTGGTATGCAAGATGGGAAAAGCTGGCAACAGCCTTCAAACCAATGGTACAGAGTTTTTTACTGATGTGATGGAAAATAGGTTTAGCAACTAGAGGATTTTGAGAAGTGGAGAGGTGATCCAGGCAGCAGCTTGTTGTACAGTGGATGAGGCAAAAGTCTGGAGAAAAACAAGAAGACTGTTATGAGATGCATCAGAGTGGTGACTTGGGATGGAGAAGAAGAGGCAGAGCAGGGAAATGTGGAGGAAAAAACATTAGGATTTTGCAATGGCTTGAGTGTGAGAGCTGAAAGATACTAGCACTAATTGTATCCTCTAACATTTGAAGGATGCTATGATGAAGAAAAGGATCACTTTCAGGATATTGTCTGTTAATATGACTCAGAATCTGATCAATGGTATGAATCATAGTGTTGGGCAGGAAAGGTATAGTAGCATGTGGGGACTTCTAATACTTAAACTCATTTGAGAGATGCAGCTTTTGAAATGCCTTTCAGAGATTCCCTTTTGAGGATTCTGCCAATCAAAAAATAAATGATCTTTATTGAGTTTACTGTATTCTGAGCATATGAAAATCCCAAATATCAAGTAAAGGTTTGTTGAATGTGCTAGATTACTGGAGTACAGGGTAGTAATCACAACTGTGGTATTTGTTAAGTGCTTACTAAGTGCCAAGCACTATACAAAGTACTGGGGTAGATATAAGATAATCAGGTCCCACACGGGATTCACAATCTAATTAGCAGGGAGAACAGATATTGAATCCCCATTTTGCAGATGAGGGAACTGAGCCACAGAGAAGTAAAGTAATTTTAATGGAGCATGCCAAATTCAAAACGAGTGAATGAACACTAATGTGATCTGGCGATTTGTTGTGGGCATGGAATGTGTCTGTCATGTTGTTGTGTTGTACTCCCCAAGCGGTTAGTTCAGTGCCCTGCACTCAGTAAGTGTTCAGTAAACACGATTGATTTATCAGTGATGTTTTGCAACTTTGGCTATGAGAATAACAAGAAACCAAGAATTGGTTTACACCTCTATTTGTGTAAACCTCACTTCTGCACAAATCCAGCAAAAAAAGAGGATAAAGGGTTCATAAAGTTAAATGTTGGTTGCATCATTTAGAAGTTGGAAATTATTAGAGCATTTAAGTGTATTTTGAAAATGTGTATCTTTTGTGCAGTGTTTGGTTTGAATTGCCTTTGCACTCATTATACATTTCTCTTTTTATTCCAACCTTCTTAAGCCATAAATGGCTGGAGGGCTCACTGTGGATCATTGTCTTGAAAGAAATTCAGGTTTTAAGAAAATATTATTTGCTTTTGAAATCTGAAACCAAATGAAGATGATGTCAGTTAATCAAGAGATTTCATTTTGTGCTTTCTGTGTGTAGAGCACTATGCTGGGTTCTTGTGGTGTGGGGGAAGGGGGGATGGTGTGTAATCTACTAGAGTTGGTAGATATGATCCATGCCCTAAAGGAATTTACACTCTACAGAGAAGCAGCATGGCCTAGTGAAAAGAGTACAGGCCCAGGAGTCAGAGGACCTAGATTCTAATCCCGACTCTGCCACTTACCTGCTGTGTGATATTGGGCAAGCAACTTAACCTTGTGCCTCAGTGCCCTCATCTGCAGAATGGGGATGTAATACCTGGTCTGTGTCCTATTTACACTGTGAGCCCCTTGTGGGACTTGATGATCTTTATCTACCCCTAATGTAAAGTGCTTGGCCTGACAAATGCTAGAGTTATTATTATTATTATTATTATCATTATTATTATTATTATTATTATTATTAGTAGTAGTAGTAGTATTAAGCACCTACTATGTTCTTAGGAAGGTATCAGGCTACAGTACCCACTCTGAATCACGTAGTAGGTGCCCAATGAGTGTTCTTGATTGACTGATTGATTGATTGATAGGCTCCCATCACTGTCAATATAAGACATGATCCCACACCTCAAGTAACTTGTAATTTAACTTCAAATATACTTCAGGGAGAATATCCTGTTCAATACCTGTTTTCCCTCCTACTTAGACTGTGAGTCCCATGTGGGACAGGGATTGTGTCTAACTCGATTATCTTGTATCTACTCCAGTGCGTAGTACAGAGCTTGACACATAGTAAGCGCTTAACAAAAACACGATTATTATTATTATTCATTTATTCATTCAATCATATTTATTAAGCACTTACTATGTGCAGAGCACTGTACTAAGTGCCTGGGAAGTACAAGTCAGCAACATCTAGAGATGGTCCCTACCCAGCAACGGGCTCACAGTCTAGAAGGGGGAGACAGACAACAGAGCAAAACAAGTAGACAGGCATCAAAATGGTCAGAACAAATAGAATTATAACTATAAGCACAGCATTAATAAAATAAATATTGTAAATATGTACAGGTTAAATAAATAGAGGAATAAATCTGTACAAATATATACAAGTGCTGTGGTGAGGGGAAGGAGGAAGGGTGGGGGGGAGATGGGGAGGAGGAGAGGAAAAAGGGGGGCTCAGTCCGGGAAAGCTTCCTGGAGGAGGTGAGCTCTCAGTAGAGAGAGACGATCCCTACCCAACAACGGGCTCACAGTCTAGAAGGGGGAGACTGACAACAAAACAAAGCACGTAGACAGGTGTCAAAACCGTCAGAAAAATTGAATTATAGCTATATGCACATCATTATCAAAATAAACAGTAAATATGTACAAGTAAAATAAATTGAGTAATAAATCTGTACAAATATAGAGAATAGAAAATAAAAAATATTTCTATAAATATAAAATGGAGAAGCAGCGTGGCTCAGTAGACAGGGCCCGGGCTGGGGATTCAGAGGTCATGGGTTCAAATCCTGCCTCCGCCGCTTGTCAGCAGTGTGACTTTGGGCAAGTCACTTCACTTCTCTGGGCCTCAGTTATCTCATCTGGCCGGAGGGAGGCCCGGGGCTTCGGTGCCACCTCCACCTCTGGGCAGCCGTGTGTGAAGGGCAGGAGCCGCCATTACAGTGCCCAGGGTCATATGACGGGATTAGAACACAGGTTTTCTGACTCCTAGACCCATGCTCTTTCCACTAGGCCATGCTGCTTGTTACTAGGCTACCCTGCATGCGTGCCTATATCAGGTTTCAGCCACATAAGAATAATAATAGTAGCAATGATGATAATAACAATAATTATGACATTTGTTAAGCACTTACAATGTATCAATCACTGTTCTAAGTGTTGGGGTAGATACAAGTGATTCAGGTTGTATCTACCTGATATCTACCTGATACAACAGGTGGAGACTGCCTCCTCTCTCTCCCCACTCCAGTCCATACTCCATTCTGCTGCCTGAAACAATTTCCTTCAAAATCGTTAGGACCACATTTCCCCATTCTCAAGAAACACCAGTAGTTGCTCGTCCACCTCTGTATCAAACCTAAACTGCTGACCATTGGCTTTAATGGACTTAATCACCTTGCCCCCTCCTATCTCATGTCACTATTCTCCTACAACAACCCTGTCTGCACACTTTGTTCCCCTTAGTTAACCTTCTCACTGTACCTCAATCTCGTCTATCTCACTATCGACCTCTTGACCAAATCCTACCGCTGGCCTGGAATGCCCTCCCTCCTCACATCAGGCAGATAATTGTTCTCCCCCACTTCAAAACCTTATTAAAGGCACATCTCCTCCAAGAGGTCTTTCCTGACTAAGCCCTCCTCTCCCCTCCTCCCACTCCCTTCTACACTGCTCTTACTTGTTCCTTCATTCATCCTCCCTCCATCCCCACAACACGGATGTATGTATCTGTGTACATCTGTAATTTATTTATTTATTGATTGATTGATTCATTCATTTATTCATTTATTCATTCATTCATTTATTTATATTGCTGTCTGCCTCCCCCTTTAGACTGTTAGCTCATTGTGGGCAGGAATATGTCTGTTTTTTTGTTCTATTGTACTCTCCCAAGCACTTAGTATGGTGCTTTGCACACAGTAAGTACTCAGTAAATCCAACTGAACAAATGAATGAATGATAGAGTCCCTGTCCTACATGAGGCTCACAGCATTAATTCCTATTTTACAGATGAGGTAACTCAGGCAGAAAGAAGTGAAGTGATTTACCCAAGGTCACACAGCAAACAGGTAGTAGAGTTGGGATTAGAACGCATGTCCTCTGACTCCCAGGCCTGTGCTCTTTCCACTAGGCAATACTGCTTCCTCTAGGCCATGACATGTACAACCATAGTTACAGCTCTATTGTCTAATACTTCAATAATTCAATGACTCATTGCTAGACAAACTGGGTGCTCAAATTAAGAAATTGTTATCTCTTCATGATTAGCTAAAATTTGGGGGTTTTGAAATCTTACAATTTAAAAACAACTCTTGAATTCATATAATAATTGAGGGAGACTCTGAAGGAAAGAGTTCAAAAGTGTGAAGAGGTGTTCCAAAGGAGGTGGCTTGCTACAATATACTTCAGGAAAACAAGATGGCAGTTACCCAATCTAAACTGGAAAAATTCTTCTCTAAATTCATTACCTACTATCATAGTCAACAAAACAATTTAGTACTTTTGCAGCCTCTTGCAAGCCTTCATAAGTATACTACAACTCCTTTTAACCAAGGAGCTAAATATAACAGTATGAAGGACATAAACAAGAAATTTCATATTATTTTTTCTGAGGTTTTGGAATGTATCCCAATTTATTACATGTAAGTCTATGGGAAAATTTATCCAATGATAAGCTGTTGAAATACACCCAAACTTTGCTTCTACTTAAGAGTGAGGATTGAGGATAAATATATTAGGTTGCTCGGGCATGGGTGTGGTTGGGTGGTATTTTGGAGGCCTGAGCAAGGTGGTGAGTTGGTTTTAAACCAAACTTGGTACCTTCATCACTGGACTTGAGAAGGTTAGCAAGAGATTTTGTAAAGTAAATTTCTGGGGCAGGATGACAAACTGTTGTCTGAGATGAAGTTACATAAGACCATCAGCGATGTCATCCTGATCAGACTAATGGACCATCTCAGGGAATGTTAAATGCCTGAAAAAAAGTTCCAAGAGATACTAGAGGGACCATGTGACAAGTCCCCTTTCTGTCAACTATCCCTTAATTCAGGATCTGCAACCTTTTTGTGCTCAGGTCAATGGAAATTAAACTTTTGTGCACTTGATGTGTATAAAGCCAATCATAAAATGTAATAAAAGAGAAGGGGGAGAAAAAGAAGAGGAAAGAAAAAGAAGGGAAGGTTTTAGCCAGGGCTCCAAGTGACTTTTCCCCCGGTTCATTCATTCAATTGTATTTATTGAGTGCATGCTATGTGAAAGGCACTATACTAAGTGCTTGGGAGAGTACAATACAACAATAAACCGACACATTTCCTGCCCACAATGAGCTTACAGTCTAGATGTGGGGAGGTAAACAAGAATACAAACAAATTATAGACATGTACATAGGTGCTGGGGCCTGGGCCAGTCGGGGAGAGCAAAAGGAGCAGGTCAGGGTGATACTGAAGGGAGTGGGAGATGAGGAAAGGCAGGGCTTAGTCTGGGAAGGCTTCTTGAAGGAGATGTGTCTTCAATAAGGCTTTTAAGGGGGAGAGAGTAATTGTGTACCAGATATGAGGAGGGAGTGTGTTCCAGAACAGAGGTATCATGTGGGGTAGGGGTCAGCAGCGAGATAAGCAAGATCGAGGCACAGTGAGAAGGTTAGCACTAGAGGAGCAAAGTATGTGGTCTGGGTTGTAGAAGGAGAGAAGTGAGGTGAGTAAGAAGGGGCAAGGTGGTGGAGTATGTGGTGGAGTGCTTTAAAGCCAATGGTGAGGATTTTTATTTGATGCAGAGGTGGATGGGCAACCATTGGAGTTTCTTGAAGAAAGGGAAGGCATGTAGAAGATTTTTGTAGAAAAATGATCTGGGCATCAGAATAAAGTGTGAGCTGATGTAGGGAGAGACAGGAGGCTGGGAGGTCAGCAAGGAAGCTGATACAGTAATCCAGGTGGGATAGGATGAGTGATTTTATTACCGTGGTAGCAGTTTGGATGGAAAGGAAAGGACAGGATTTTAGCTATGTTGTGAAGGTGGGACCAACGGGATTTAGTGATGTATTGAACATGTGGGTGGAACGATAGGAATCAAGGACAATGCCAAGATTACGGGTTTGTGAGATAGGAAGGATGGTAGGGCTGTCTGCAATAATGGGAAAGTCAGAGGAAGGATCGGGTTTGGGTGAGAAGATAAGGAGTTCTGTTTTGGGCATACATTTGAGGTGATGGGAGGACATCCAAGTAAAGATATATTGAATACAGGAGGAAATGCAAGACAGGAGAGAGGGAGAGAGATACGGGCTGGAGCTGCAGATTTGGGTATCATCCACACAGAGGTGGTAGCTGAAGCCATGGGAGTGAATGAGTTCTCCAAGGGTGTAGATGGAGAATAGAAAGGGGCCCAGAACTGATCCTTCAGGGACCCACGCAGTTAGGGAGTGGAAACAGAGGAGGAGCCTGTGAAAGATACTGAGAATGAAAGGATAGAGAGATAAGAGAACTCAGAGAGTCAGTGAAGACAAAGTTGGTTAATGTTTCCAGGAGAAGTGGTGGTCCACAGTGTCAGAGGGAGCTGAGAGGTGGAGGATTAGGATGGAGTAGAAGCCATTGGATTTGGCAAGAAGCAGATCACTGGTAACCTTTGAAAGGGTATGGAGTGAAGGGGAAGGAAGCCAGACTGGAGGGGGCCAAGGAGAGAATTGGAGGAGAGGAATTTGAGACAGCAGGTGTAGACAACTTTCTCAAGGAGTTTGGAGAAGAATAGAAGGAGGGAGATGGGGTGATAACTGGAGGGAGTCATGGGGTGTTCCCCACGTGCCAGTGGCATTTGGGTACTGGACTTCAGCAAATCTAAATTGTTCAACATCAAGTGACACTGTTATGAGACTAGGGCTGAGTTTATTTCCTGATTTCCCTAGCAGACGCTTGTCCTCCAGCAGAGAGCCCCCTAAGAATGATGCTGTAGAAAATCCCCCATAGAAAAACCCCTGTGTGAAAGACCCAAAGACCCATATGTCACTCTGCTGCTCGGATTATCTTTCTATAGAAACGTTCAGGGCATGTCACCCCCATCCTCAAAAATCTTCAGTGGTTGCCTATCAACCCCCGTATCAAGCAAAAACTCCACTACTGGCTTCAAAGCTCTCCATCATCTTGACCCCTCTTACCTCACCTCCCTTCTCTCCTTCAAATCCCAGCATGCACACTCCACTCTTCTGGTGTTACTCTTCTCACTGTGCCTCATTCTTGTCTGTCCCCCCATCGACCCCGGCCCACGTCTTACCTTTGACCGAGAACGCCCTCCCTCCTCAAATCTGCCAATCACTCTTCAATCAATCAATCAATCAATCAATCACATTTATTGAGTGCTTACTGTGTGCAGAGCACTGTGCTAAGCGCTTGGGAAGTACAAGTTGGCAACATATAGAGACAGTCCCTACCCAACAGTGGGCTCACAGTCTAGAAGGGGGAGACAGAGAACAAAACCAAACATATTAACAAAATAAAATAAATAGAATAGATATGTACAAGTAAAATAAATAAATAAATAGAGTAATAACTATGTACAAACATATATACATATATACAGGTGCTGTGGGGAAGGGAAGGAGGTAAGACGGGGTGGAGAGGGGGACGAGGGGGAGAGGAAGGAGGGGGCTCAGTCTGGGAAGGCCTGGAGGAGGTGAGCTCTCAGTAGGGCCCACTACAAAGCCCTACTGAAGGCTTACCTCCTCCAAAAGGCTTTTCCAAACTAATCCTCCCTTTTCCTCAGCTCCCCCTCCCTGCTGCGTCACCTTGACACCCCGCACCCCACAGCTCTTATGTATATATGGTTAAAACTGTGACTCTATTTATTTATGTTGATGCCTGTTTACTTGCTTTGTTGTGTGTCTATAATTCTATTTATTTATATCAATGCCTGTTTACTTGTTTCAATGTCTGTCTCCCCCCTTCTAGACTGTAAGCCCAGCAAGGCAGGGATTGTCTCTCTTTATTGCTGAAATGTACTTTCCATGCACCTAGTACAGTGCTTCGCAAACAGTAAGCGCTCAATAAATACGATTGAATGAATGAATGAATGAAGAAAAAAACTGCCGTCCCACGCATGGGTTCATATTTTATTCCCCCATGATTTGCCTTGAAGCTAGCCTGAGGGCCCAGCAATGTTGGTTACTTCCCTTACACCCACATAGTTTACTGCACCGGCTTATTATATGCCTGGTTGCATGACAACTGAAACGAGTGTCTACGTAAAAATAGTCATCTTTGCCACTGCTTGTTGGGTCACTGTGGTAAGATTACAGGTCAGCTTACAGGTGGACAGTCACATCTACATTTTAGTGGGGATCTAAGTCAATTTCTAATTGATGCTAGCAAGGCTCGAGGTGTCTTAATATTGTCTCGAGGTGTCCCATGCTCTTTTACCCAAAATCCACTTGACTTGCTGTTATTCAGGGAAGCTGGTCCCTCTGGAAATAGGAAAGCTCCCTCATAGGGAGCATCTCATCCTTAATCCTTTCCTTCCTCAACAGAAGTGGGGGGTGGAGGAATAGAAAAAGAGGCAGCAGGAAGAATACACTCATTAATTAACTCAGCTCCACACTACCATCCTCCCTCTCCCAGAAGGCCATAAACTTGGCATTATCCTTGACTCATCCCTCTCATTCTACCCACATATTCAGTGTCACCTAATTCTGTCAGTTCTTCCTTCGCATCACTTAAATCCACTTTTTCCTATCCATCCAAACTGCTACTATGCTGATCCAAGAATTTAACCTAACCCACCTTAATTACTGCATCAGCATCCCTGCTGACCTCCCTGCCTCCTGTCTCTCCTCACTCCAGTACATACTTCACTCTGCTGCCCTAATCATTTTTCTAAATAACCATTTATTCCGTGTTTCCCTACTCTGATAGAACCTTCAGTGATTTTCCATCCTCTACATCAAAAGGAATCTCCTATCATTGCCTATAAAGCACTAAACAATCTATCTTCCACCTATATTGCTTCACTGATTTCCTAGGAATTCCAACATGCACACTTCACTCGTTTTATGCCAACATACTTTCTGTAACTCAAGCTCATCATATATCTCACCACAGACCTCTCGCTGACATCCTGCCTCTGACTTGGAGTTTACTCCCCTTTCATGCATGACAGACCACCGCTCTCTCCACCTTCGAAGCCTTATTAAAATCACATCTCCTCCGGGAGGCCATCCCTAACTAAGCCCTCATTTTTCCTACTCCTTCTCCCTTCTATATCATCCCTGAACTTGGATTTGTATACTGTATTCATCCCACCTTCAGTCCCACAGCAGTTATGTACATCTCTGTAATTTATTTTTACAACTCTACTAACTCTGTTATATTGTACTCTCCTAAGACTCGAATTCATCCATTCTTTCTTTCTTTCTTCTTTCTTTCTTTCTTTATTTATTGAGCACTGTACTAAGTGCTTGAAAAGTACAATTCGGCAACAGACAGAGAAAATCCCTACCCAATAATGGGCTCACAGTCTTGAAGGGGGGAGACAGACAACAAAACAAAACAGGAAGAGAGGCATCAATAGGATTAATATAAATAAATAGAATAATAGGTATATACACATCATTAATAAAATAAATAGTATAATAGGTATGTACATATACACACAAGTGCTGTGGGGTGGGGAGGCGGGTAGAGCAGAGGGAGGGAGTAGGGGTGATTGGGAGGGGAGGAGGAGCAGAAGAAAAAAGGGGCTCAGTCTGGGAAGGCCTCCTGGAGGAGGTGAACTTTCAGTAATAATAATTATAATAATAATGTGGCATTTGTTAAGTGCTTACTCTGTGTGAAGCACTGTTCAAAGCGCTGGGGGGGATACAAGGTGATCAGGTTGTCCCACGTGGGGCTCACAGTCTTAATCCCCATTTTACAAATGAGATAACCGAGGCCCAGGGAAGTGACTTTCAGCCCAAAGTCACACAGCTGAAAAATGGCAGATCCGGGATTAGAACCCATAATCTCTGACTCTCAAGCCCGTGCCCTTTCCACTGAGCCATGCTGCAGTAGGGCTTTGAAGGGGGAAGTGACTAGTTTGGTGGATGAGAGGAGGGAGGGCATTCCAGGCCAGAGGTGGGATGTTGGCCTGGGGTCGATAGTGGGACAGGCAAGAACGAGGCACTGTGAAGAGGTTAGCATCAGAGAAGCAGAGTGTGTGAACTGAGCTGTGGAAGGAGAGAAGGGAGGCGAGGTAGGAGGGGGCATGGTGATGGAGAGCTTTGAAGCTCAATCCACTGCTCTACACACAGTATGATCTCAATAAATATCATTGATTGATTGATTATTCCTGATTCATTTGGGAAGACAGGAGGTTGGCTTCCTGAGCAGCAAAGGCTCCTGCCTCTTGTCACATCATACCGATGCCTTCCTCCTCTGCTGTCGCTGCTGCTGCTACCCCTGCTTCTAGACCCAGGTGCTCATGGGAGGCAAATATTTTCCCTCAGTTCAAATAGAGAATTCAACCCCTGGCTCTTCTTGTCCTTTTTCTCCATAACTCCCTGCTTGGTATGTAGCTCTTCACTGCTGACCCAGTGATTGAGAAGCCTACAGTCCAAGAGAAGAGTCTTCCCTACTCAGTGTGGCTTGCCTGCCTAATGCCAGCTGGTGATAATAATAATGATGGCATTTATTAAGCGCTTACTATGTGTAAAGCACTATTCTAAGCGCTGGGGAGGTTGCAAGGTGGTAGGCAGGGGGCAAGGGGCAAGTTGCTGTCTAATGAAGATAGAGGGGTCCCTTCTGGTCCCTAGACTAGTTAAGCTACTTTTTAGCACCAGAGGGCAAGGAGCCTAACATCTTGATTCCCCTGTAGCTCTTTCATGGGTCAAAGGAGGATGGAGAGGCAAACTATTCTCTGTCCAGAAAGCTTTGAGAGAGAAAGTACTTGGGTTACCATGAAGTGCCCCATGAAGTGGGCACTTACGCCAAGGAATCACTCCTAGAATCAAGATGAGCCAAATGTTCATTCATTCAGTCGTAATTATTGAGCGCTTATTGTGTGCAGAGTACTGTACTAAGCGCTTGGGAAGTACAAGTAGGCAACATATAGAGATGGTCCCTACCCAACAATGGTCTCACAGTCTAGAAAGAGGAGGCAGACAACAAAACAAAACATGTAGACAGGTTCAAAATCGTCAGAACAAATAGAAATAAAGCTATATGCACATTATTAAGAAAATAAATAGAATAGTAATATATACAAGTAAATTAAATAGAGTAATAGATCTGTACAAATATAAACAAGTGCTGTGGGGAGGGAAAGGAGGTAGGGCAGGGGGATGGGGAGGAGGAGAGGAAAAGGGGGGGCTCAGTTTGGGAAGGCCTAGGTCTGCTGACTCCTGCCCGATTATAATCTCCCCATCGTTTCCCTGTATCATGGACCAATTAACCTGTACCTGAGATTGATTTAAAGGGACAAGCTGCCCATTCCTGTGAGAAACTTCAGCTTCTCCTCTCCAGAGTAGAAATGACTTGCTGTAAGATAAGCCCCAGAGCAAAACTTAAATCTGTGCCAGTTGTCTGTGATTAGGCCTGTCATCATGGAAGACATGAATGGAGAAACGAAGATCAGTCACCAGTGGCTAGGGCCATCAGATTGGAGAGAGCTCTCAGCATGCACAGTGTCACCCACGTCATGGTTGCAGCTGAATTTAATGTCCCTGCACTCCCCCATCTTTGAGGATCCTTGTGATATGTTGCTGACCCTCTACTCTGAGGTCCTAGATCTGGGATGCAAAGCAGTGCACTACCTGGGACCTAGTGCTGGGAAAACAGTGGAGGAGAGGAGGAGGTGTCGAGATGAGGGGAAGGTGAGACAGAAGATGAAGGGGAAGTGGGGATGCCAGAATTTACTCACGATAAATAAATATTGGAAGACCAATCAATCACCCAATCAGGTGATGGTATTCATTCATTCAATCGTATTCATTGAGCTCTTACTGTGTACAGAGCACTGGACTAAGCACTTGGGAAAATTCAATGCAGTAGAGTCATAGACTCAATCCCCACCCACAAAAAGCTTACAATTTAGAGGGGGAATTTTCCTTTGCTGTTCTGTTGCTCCTTCCTGCCTCCACCTCCAGCATAGCTCACAGGGCTCTACTATCTCGGGCCATCCTACTCATCTTGTTGGTGGGATGAGTAGAAGCAGTGTGGCTCAAAAGAAAGAGCACGGACTTGGGAGTCAGAGGTCAGGGGTTCTAATCCCGGCTCTGCCACTTGTCAGCTGAGTGACTTTGGGCAGGACACTTAACTTCTCAGTGCCTCAGTTACCTCATCTGTAAAATGGGGATTAAGGCAGTGAGCCCCACGTGGAACAATCTGATTACCTTGTATCCCCCAGCGCTTAGAACAGTGCTTGGCATATAGTAAGTGCTTAACAAATGCCATTATTATTATTATCAATGCTGTGACAGTCAGTCTGTCAATCGTACTCATTGAGTGTTTACTGTGTATAGAGTACTGTACTAAGCACTTGGGAGAGCCCAAGAGAACAACAGAACAGACAGGTTCTCTGCCTACAGTGAGTTTACAGTCTTAGAGTGGTGAGCTGGTGGGTGAACAGGAAAAGGAACAGAAACTGGTTTCTGCCAGGCCATTGTCATTGCAGCTGTCTTTCCGAGAGAGAAAGAGGAAATTTCTGTGAAGGACCACTCTCTAAACCCCATCACCATGCAAATCATTGCCTGGATGCCATTCCCAGCTTTCAGTGCACTACAGATGGCAACATTTTGCCTTTTACATATTTGTTAAGACTCATTATTTCCTCAAACCTTGGCCAGGAGGTAATCTAATCCAATAATAATAATTAAAAAGCTGTGATATTTGTTAAGCACTTACTGTACTATGCATTGGCGGGGGGTGACCTTGGGCAAGTCACTTAACTTCTCTGTGCCACAGTTACCTCATCTGTAAAATGGGGATTAAGACTGTGAGGTGTTTGTGACTATGGGTCCAACTTGATGAACTTGTTTCTACCCCAGCACTTAGAACAGTGCTTGGCACATAGTAAGGGCTTAGCAGATGCCATAATAATAATCATTATTATTATTAACAATAATACAAGAAAATCAAGTTGTACATTCTCCCTGATCCACATTGCACTCACAGTCATAATTCCCACTTTACAAATTAGATAACTGAGGCACAGAGAAGTGAAGTGACTTGCCTAAGGTCATACAGCACACAGGTAGCAGGCCTAGGATTAGAATCCATGACCTGCTGACTCGCACTCCTGTGCTCTATCCACTAGGATGAGTCTCTGGTCCCAAGGTAGTGGGAATGGTTAGATGGAAGACACCTGAGAGAGGAATTTTATAGAGAGTAGAGAGTTACCACTCCCCACTCTGGAGCTCTAGGCAGAAATCATACAGTTTCTTATAAATGACCACTGTTTATCTCAAAATTCCATTAACAGAGAAATGGTTTATCTTACCTCTGTCTCTGTTGCTCTTATTAACTGGTGAGGCAGTTCACAGGTGATCAGACTCTGGAATAATGAGACTGAGGCAGCATTTATCAGCTGATTTTTTCACCTCTTCCCTCTGACTGGAGTTTATTTGTGTGTGTGTGTGTGTGTGTACATCTGTGTGTATGTATGGGGGTGTGTGAATTAACATTAACCCACTCTGACACTGCAAATGGGAAATGTCCAGACTCCCATTCCTAATGGCCAATAACCCTGAGAACAAGATGTACCCAGAGCCTCTCCTCCAAATTATCCTGCAGCTTATTGACTGGCCTAAATATCCCTTTAAGACCATCATCCTTGCCCACATCCTTCAGTTCCCAGGTCCCTGACCCCCCACCCACCCCATCTCCCACCCATGGTTAAAACTCTATCTGGAGCACAAGCCTGGACCTCCTAGTCCATATCTGACATCCTCCACCCTCCCCTGGTTTCTGACTGACAAACTGGCAAATCACCTCAGAGCACACAGCTCTCCCCAACCCCTCTCCACCCTGGCATGTCTTGGTCAGTGGCGAGGGCACAAATATGGTAGAGGGATATTGGAGTATCTAGTTGATCCCTAACACCTACCCCTTTTCCCCCACCACAGACACTCCAGAGGCTGGCAGCAACATTGAGAAAGGACTACTGACTGTGGCAGGAACATTATTCCCCCACTCCACAACTCCACTCCCCTGGTTCCAGGCCCTCTTACCTTCAGAACCAGATTTTGGGAAAGCCCATAAGTTTTCCCAAACAAACAAGCCCACCTTTTGGCAGCTGCCCCAGTGGCCACACCATCAATAAAAATCCTGCCTGCTCCCAAGATCAGATTTGTGTTCTCAGAGCTCTCTGTCCCCACCCCAGTTGCAGTGTGAGTTGGTTGCCCATCCTCCATTATGGGGGAAACTGAGGTTCAGGAAGCAAAAACCTCTGCTAGCATCTCATAGAGCCTCAGCTAAAATGAGGATTCTCAATGGTCCAACTCACCCAAACTATTTCCCTTTCCCTTGTCTGAGACCACTGGGTGCAGAAACCTGGGCCTCCCAAAAGATTATGTACTGTGAAAATGTTCCTGTAGGAGAAGGATGCACGGAGAATCAGAAAGGGAGTAACAGTGAGTCCCTGGTAGACTAGGGTAGAGACTTCCACCGACCACCTACTTTTGAACCCTACACTAACCCAACACAAAATCTCACTGTGGGCCATGAAACGTCTTTACCACCTTTGTTATACTATATTCTCCCAAGTGTTCAGTACAGTTCTCTGCATACTGTAAGTGCTCAATAAATAGTATTGACTGATAGATCTTAAGGCTCAGTTCCCAGTTCCACCAGACTGGAAGTGACAGATAGCAGAGGGAGCTTTCTCTCCAATCATCCCCAGGGCCACTTCCCACTCCACCTTGACCTCTTCTTCTCCTGCTATTACTGAGGCATATGGTGGACACTGGAGCATCCTGGTACTCTTTCTGCCCCTCCCCCACAACACATATGCAACTCTTGTTTCCTTTTCCATTGTGTGAGATCAAAATTCTATCTCCAAGCCAACTCTCTGCCTAGAGATACTGTACTGGTCGTGCCCAGGTACCAGAGAGTGAGAGAGACAGTGGGAAAATTCATGAACATGGAAAGCTACTCGTTTACTATGTAATTTTCTCCCTTTCCCTACCCTCCGTGATTAGACCTGTCTTGGGATGGAAAATAATGGGGCTCCACCCAGCCCTGAACCTGCATGGGTTATTAGAGGTAGTGCCTCTTCCAAAATTGTAATTCAATTTATAATTCAGTAGTATTACGTTGAGCACCTAGGTCTCTCTGAGAAAGTTCAATGGAGGTAGCAGGATCTTAACAACCTATTGAGAGAGACAGATACAAAATCACCCATTGGAGGAAAAAGACACTAGGGAAATAGAAGATGACGTTTTTAAAATCATAGTCTATGTCAGTCACTGTGTACGGAAGTGTTACAGTTAAGCTGGTGCATAAGAGCAGAGGTGGCCTGAAAATGTTTGGGGGGTATTTGGACGAATATGGCATTGGAAGTAGAAAACTTTGGTTCCGAGGTGGGATTTAAAAATGTTTTTAAATTGGGGAGAGCTATTATTTGGTGGGAATTGAAAGGAGAGGGAGCCCCAGCAAAAAGAAAAATTGAAAGCAAAGGCTGAAGGTGGGAGAGATAATAATGAGGCACAGTGAGTAGGTATTAACTTGAGAGGAATGAAGAAGTTGGATAAGGTCAGATAGTAAGTTGGAGAGGGCTGACTTGGGGTTTTAAAGTCAATGGTCAGAAGTTTCTGCTTAATAATAGTAATAATAATGATGTTATTTGTTAAGCATTTACTATGTGCAAAGCACTGTTCTAAGCGCTGGGGGGCTACAAGGTGATCAGATTGTCCCACGTGGGGCTGACAGTCTTAATCCCCATTTTACAGATGAGGTAACTGAGTCCAGAGAAGTGAAGTGACTTGCCCCAAAGTCACACGGCTGAAAAATGGCGGGGTCAGGATTGGAGCCCATGACCTCTGACACACAAGCCCGGGCTCTTTTCACTGAGCCACGCTGCTTAATCCAGAGAGGAATGGGTAATCAATGGAAGCCTGACAGAATGCATATAGACATTTTAGAATGTCATTCTAGAACGAATATCTGGTCATCAATGTAAAGGATTTATAACTAGAACAGCAACAGTATCGTTATTGCTTGATACAGTGCCAGGCACATAGTAATTTCTTAACAAATTCCATAATTATTAACAACAACAATAATAATTATAATAATAACAATTGTGGTATTTGTTAAGTGCTTACTATGTGCAAAACACTGTACTAAGTGGTGGAGTAGTTACAAAATTATCAGGTCCCACATAGGGCTCTAGTCTCGGCAGGAGGGAAAGCAGGTTTTTAATTCCTATTTGCAAATAAGGGAAATGAGGCACAGAGAAGTTGAGTGCCCTGCCCAAGATCACACAGCAGGCAATTTGTAGATCCAGGATTAGAACCCAGGTCCTCTGACTCCCAGGCTTGGGCTCTTTCCACTAAGTCACTTTCCATTGCTTCTCTGCAAAGGGGAGAGATGGAGTGCAAGACAGGGAGGAGGGCCCCCGGCCCACGTCATCCCCCTGGCCTGGAATTCCCTCCCTCCCAACATCCTCCAAGCTAGCTCTCTTCCTCCCTTCAAGGCCCTACTGAGAGCTCACCACCTCCAGGAGGCCTTCCCAGACTGAGCCCCCTCCTTCCTCTCCCCGCTTCCCTGTCTCCATCCCCTCCATCTTACCTCCTTCCCTTCCCCACAGCACCTGTATATATGTATATATGTTTGTACATATTTATTACTCTTTTATTTATTAATTTATTTTATTTGTACATATCTATTCTATTTATTTTATTTTGTTAATATGTTTGGTTTTGTTCTCTGTCTCCCCTTCTAGACTGTGAGCCCACTGTTGGGTAGGGACCGTCTCTATATGTTGCCAACTTGTACTTCCCAAGCGCTTAGTACAGTGCTCTGCACACAGTAAGCGCTCAATAAATACAATTAATTGATTGATTGATTGATTGACAGGACAAATGGTGAAGCCAAGCAAGAACAAGTATGTTCACCATATGGGAGAGGGGAAGCTGTAAAATAGAATCCCCAAATCACTGTGGCCTCTTGGAAACCTGGAAAGTAAAATATTCTAGATAAAGAACTGGGAGACTGTGATCACTACAAGGATAAAAACGAGTATTTGAATTGGCATTACTCTAGTTTGCTAAGTAGCAGGAATCAAGATCAGACTCTTATAACTCTGTTACCCTGCTCTTGGAAATTATTGGAATCATCTGGTTCGTTGTAAACAAATCCACAGAGGAAGAGAGGCAGAAAACCTAATCAACTAACTGTTTCTTTAAGGACTAATTGAGAATAAGGAAAAAAACCTCTAGGGTGCTGAATATATAATTTTTGAGGGACAAAAATGGAAGTTGGATTCTTAATTCAAAATACATGTTTGAAGGAAGGAAACTCCTGCAAATAAATGTTTCACTTGTTTTAATGTGGAAGCATGGTCTTCATTATTTGGGAAAGTTTCATATCTCAAATATTTAAGTGTGGGAATGCAAAATGGAGAAGAGAATTTGCAATGATCCTGGCAGGCTTGTCTGTATAATTTTGGGTATGGTGCAAATTTCATATTAGTAACAGCAACCACAAAATCAATAGCAACAATAACAACAAAACCTTTTTCAGGGAAAAGTGCTAGGCAATTTGGGTCGTCAAATTTATGGAGAAATAGAATGAATTAATGGTATGACAGACAGTGCCCCACGTTGGGATTCAGACAGGGCAGGAAATGTGGAAAAAGCAGGTTATCTTCTTGTCAGTAAAGAAGTGGAAGAGTGAGCAGGGAAAGACTTCGAGAGTGGCTTCTAAGGAGGTATTAGGAGAGTGAACTGGGGGAAAGGGGAAAATATAAACATTGCAGAAAGGAAAAGAGGGTTGAACAAGAACTTGACATTAATTGTATGGAAAATGCTATCTTTCTACAATTATTGTTTTTGTCACCAAGAGGTTTTATTGTTTTGGCCAATGGTCGTGCCTGGGGTTCAGGATTGGACCATAAGTGGAGGTGAGGCATCGGATCAAACCTTTGCCTGACTCCAGGGTGCAGGAGCCTGGTCTCTTCCTCTAAGGGGATGAGTGCCTGGCTGGATCAACATCCAACCCCAGAATGTAGGAGGTCAGAGTTCTGTTCCCAACCACCATAAGGGTGAGCACTTGGAAGTGGGAGGGGAAGGAGGTGCCTGAGAAGGGTTGGGCAGTGGAGGGTTTCCTTCCACAGAAACCACCATATTAAATGCTGTTTAAATATTGTTGAACTCATGAGTCTGCCCAGTAGATACATGGTGCTTGCTCTTCAGATACTACAGTTGCCTTCACAGACCTAACCAATCCCAAAAAGGTGATGTCTGAGGTCAAAGCCGCCAAGAGAGTTGTTGCCCTGGTAACTCTTTGTATTCTCCTCTATGAGAGACAGTCGGTTATACTCTTATCAACCCAGGCTCCCTAGGAACTATCACCTGCTAGGACGTTGAAAATCCTGAATTTCTGAAACACAAAGCCTGAAGCCTATTCTGGGCAGCAAATGTGTTCGTTGCACTCTCCCAGGTGCTTAATACAGAACTCTGCACACAATAAGCACTCAATAAATATAATTGATTGATTCAATTATTGACTGAAAAATGAAGGGTAGCATGGCCTAGTGACTACAGCCTAGACCTGGGAGTCAAAAGGACCTGGGTTCTAATCACAGCTCTGTCACTTGTCTGCTGTGTGACCTTGGGCATGTCATTTAACTTTTCTGTACCTCGGTTGGCACATCTGTAAAATGGGGATAAAGAGTAGGAGCTCGTGTGGGACAAGGTCTGTATCCAACCTGACAAGCTTGTATATATCCCAGTACTTAGTACAGTGCTTAGCACATAATAAGCAACAAGAGTAAGTAAGCAAATAAGAGAAGCAGCGTGGCTCAGTGAAAAGAGCACGGGCTTGGGAGTCAGAAGTCATGGGTTTTAATCCCGGCTCCTCTGCTTGTCAGCTGTGTGACTTTGGGCAAGTCACTTAACTTCTCTGTGCCTGTTACCTCATCTGTAAAATGGGGATTAAGACTGTGAGCCCCACATGGGACAACCTGATCACCTTGTATCCTCCCCAGCGCATAGAAGAGTGCTTTGCACATAACATTAACAAATGAGGGTTTTACTAAATATGAAAGAAAATTCTCAACAGCTATTGACTAGCCATATGGTGCTGCCATTAACTTTCTGTTTTTAGTTCAATCAAGAAGAAGAACTTTCTGGAAAAGGGACACTTTGGTTTCTAACAAGGATCCCTCTTGGCATTCCTTCTGTGTTTGCCCCCAAACTCCTGATCATGCCGCATGTTGTTGTCTTATGCTGTTAAGTCGTATCTGACCCATAGCGACACCGTGAACATATCTCTCCCAGAATGCCCCACCTCTAGCTGTAATTGTTCTGGTAGTGTATCCATACAGTTTTCTTGGTAAAATTATGGAAGCCTCCTTCCGTGCAGTAAACCTGACTCTCTGCCCTTGCCTCTCTTCCTTGCCGCTACTGCCCAGCGCAGGTGAGTTTTGATTTGTAACAGATTGCCTTCC